>NC_072738.1:112795693-112888258 GCF_026930045.1 Uloborus diversus | reverse complement strand
AGGGGTCCCACTTACCCCGTACATTTTTGTTATACGGGGTAAGTGGGTCCCCTCACTATGGGGTAAGTGGGTTCTCCTATAATAATGGGGATTTCAAAATCAAAAGCAACTCTGATTAAATATTTGTATTGGTAAAATACAAGACAACTGTGATGACTTAGTAAGTATTGATAGTTCAGCTACAAAAACTGCTAAAGCCGGTGATTATGTATTTGTGAAACATAGATGAAAGAAAATCGTTAACATTTAAGTAGGTCTAATGTTGGAAGTTGATGACACAAATTAAAAAATACTGTTGAATTTCAAGAACGAATAGAAATAGTGACTTTTTATTGGCATAGTGTAGATGATGTTGGAACAGTTACTGAGGATGAAGCGATAATGGTTCTTCCTTAGCCAACTTTACATAGACGCAGTCATTTAGTGCTTCCATTTTCTTTTTCAACTTATAATTTTGTAAAATTTACTGAAATTGATCTTAATCAACTGTATTACGTTCATTAAACACACCTTTATATGTAAAAGTAAAATATATACCTATAGGCTTTCAATAGTTTTCACAAATAAAATTGTTTTGTTTTTCCTTTTAAAATTTTTCGTGATACAGATTTGAGACAGTAAATATCTCATAAATGGATGCATTTACAAAAAAAATAATTCACGTTAAAAATTTACATACTTTATTATGTAAGACCTCCTTTCCCGCTTTTTAGATATGCTTCATTTAAATTTTAATAAAAGGGGGGTGGCTCACTTACCCCATAGTAAGGGGTAAGTGGGTCACCCCCTGTGGGGACATCCATCCGATTTTTTTAAAAATGTAATCGTTAAGAATATTTAAAGCAATATTTTAGAAAATAATGATGAGTATTAGTTTATTAATAATGTTCAAGATAAAATAAGACAGTGAGTTTAATTTTTTTTTTTGTTTCAAAACTTTTGTATAACATTTCAAAAACGAACTATTCTCAAAAGGGTCCCACTTACCCCAACCAACCATATACCAAAATATTTGATGAATTATTAGTGCATAGTTATAAAACGATAAAGATTATTTAAAACAAGTTCGACTGTTAAATACTATTCGCCAAACTTAGAAAATGGAAAGAGGTTGAATTATACTCACAATCGCAAATCCAATTAATTGCCTTGAAACTACGCCTAAAATCCATGTCATCATCGCCAATAGCAAATTTCGTAAGTCATTACACTGCTTTTTGCCTGTCTGACTAAATAATTAATTATAAAAAGAGTTTGAACTTGACTATTGATTGTATAATTTGATAAAAATGTAACTCAATTCTTTTAAAATTTATTTTTGAATTCCTACACTATTATTGGTCCCCACTCTCTGTATATACAGTGGCTCCCAAAAGTGTGCGTACACCTACGACTTACAATGAAATAGGCCCCTATGCATTGGTTAGAATTAAGATTTCGAAAAAGGTATTTAATTATAAGATCTATGATCTATTTTTAACAAAACTACACAAAAATTTTTAATAAAACGTTAAAACTTAATTTTTTAAAAATCAAAAACCAAAAAGTCCCGTAAATTAAACCTTACAAAAGTCTTCGTACACTTTGAAAAAATGTCAAAAAATTAGTAAATAATCTAACTTTTTACAAAATTATTATTTAGTAGAATATTGTGCAGTATCAACAACAGCTTTTAGACGTCTGGGAATAGATTTGATTGTTTATTTTTTCTTCTTTTATGCAATTTCTGAATAAGTGTTCAGCCGCACTTCGAGTCTTACTGTTTCTGGTTCGCTTTTCGTGTCAATGATGTATTTTCGTAATCTAGCCACCAGATATCTC
Organism: Uloborus diversus; assembly: GCF_026930045.1. Taxonomy (NCBI): domain Eukaryota; kingdom Metazoa; phylum Arthropoda; class Arachnida; order Araneae; family Uloboridae; genus Uloborus; species Uloborus diversus. The sequence continues at coordinate 112,886,437 of NC_072738.1, read as the reverse complement.
CAAATTTGTTCCATTAAGTTTAAATCTGGTGATTGAGGAGATATTTCTATGTTTAAGGACAACTTTTGAGGCACTAAACGCAAGCGTATACTTCTTATCGTTATCTTGATTAAAAAAAAAAAAACAAAGTTGTTTCCGATTACCAAATTTTGGGCTAATAATTTAAAATTGTTTTTTGAAATATTTAAGTGAACAGCATGATTCATTATTTCATCAAAAATTCCAAATTTCTAAGTCCTGATGCTGTTATGCACCCTCACACAAGAACACCTTCACCGCCCTGATTAGCTGATCCAGCTAAGTTCTTAAGATGGAATTCCACATTTTTTCTTCTATTGATACAACAATTTAACCCAAAATATTGAATTTATTTTTATCCATAAGTAAGACGTTGTTCCAAAACGTTTTGAGCTTATTTATCATTGATTTTACGACGGAAAGCGTAAGTTTACTGTTTTTCGCACGAACAAGAAAATTTCTCCGGGAAGAGGTCCCCTTTAATCCAGCTAATCAGAGAACTTGGCGAACAATTTTAAGTGAACATTAAACGTAAAATGTTTCATTAAATTCTGCAGAAACTTTTTCAGCGCTCAAATGTGTATTTTTCATTATGTTTTTAACTGTAAACCACCGATTACGCTTTGCCAGTTGACCTTTTCTTACCTTGTTTTCGATCCGATTCTTGTCTTTAAAGCATTTTATCAAGCACTTCACTATAGAATGGTATAAATTAACTAATTTAGAGAAGAGACATTTTAAACTAATTTATGGCTACTGTGAGGGAAAAAAAATCAAATTTCGAATCGTGTTTGTGGTTTTCTACGCACACCTGCCATTTGAAAATAATGAGCATATTATTAGGGAATAAATAAACAAAAAATTAAAGGCAAATGACTTAACAGTGTCATTACAATGCAAAAATAATAAAAAAACCGCATATGATAATTTTAATCATGAATTTATTCGAAAATATTTCAGTGTACGATGACTTTTGTGGCGTATTTTTTCTCTGTCTCATCGTTTTTTGACAAATTTCAAAAATAAAATTTGGCAATATTTTGAAAAAAACTACTGGGTTTATTCAGAATGTCATAGGAATGGTGTGAAAAAAAATTGGACTTTATATTCGAATTCAGTTTTGCGTTATTTTGGTTTTGCTACAAAATTTCAAGGTGTACGAACACTTTTGGGAGCCACTGTATATTTATATATCTTTTGTTCAAAATTTCAACCATTGATAAAATTCTTTATATTCATCCCTTCAAGTTCAAATATATTTTCTTAAAATTCCTAAAAAAAACCCACAAACCACTGCATGTGTCCACGGGGGTCGCGAGATGTGGAAGAGAAGTCAAAGTCATGGTCAATAACTCATAAAACTACTGCAAGATTATAAAATAAGTCAAGAGACAAAAATTCATATTTGTTTTGCTAGTTACTTGTGTTTCTAAGGATAAACCTTAACCATTTGTGTAGTTTTTAGTTATTGTTTTAGTGTTTAAACAGAGTTAAAACTTTTTTGGGTTGCCAAAATACTTAGTCTAAAAAGGGGGTCGCAATTTCTGAAAGTTTTAGAACCCCTGCTCCAAATGTCCATTCTTTTGAATTTTGCACCTCTCTAGCCTCTCAGAAGAGTGTTAGTGACTAATAAAGTGCTTCCTTCTCCCCAAATAACAATAATGGCTTGAAGCAGTCGAAAACTGAAAAAAAAAAAAAAAAAAAAGAAATGTACTGCGCCGTTTCTAAAAAGTGGGTCGTGATGGGGGAAAATGGTGGTCATATTTGGATTCAGGGCGTCATTTTACATGAGAACCAGCATTATCTCAGAAGAATTTTGAAATTTCTTACCTTTCTTTGTTGCGCAGTGTAATCATTCCACCCGCGCTAGTGAACTATCAGAAATTCACCCCCCTTTTTACGTCTCGTAAGAATAGTATACTGAGATCGACGAAAAACTTGTTACTAGGCGTGCATATATTTCATTCCAAATTAAAGTAAATAATCCTTCCCTTCCGTTGGCAATGAAAAATTAAGTTTTTGCCAGGTCACGGTTTTTTTTTAAAAAAAAATCTGGCTTGGCTTAATTAAAAGAAGCCATTTGATTTTCATTCCAAGAGCAAACTGATGTCATCAACTTCTGTAAAGCTCAAGCAGTCTTCGCTAAAAAGTAAGGAGGGACGAAAACAGAAAGACCCCTTTAAAGCCTGATAGGCGAATTCCAAAAAAAAAAAAAAAATCTTCTCTATCCCGATCGCTGGAAATGAATGGTGCTCAAATATTAATAAATACTTGTCAGAGCCAAATCTTCATTCAAAAGGCACTTTGTGAGTACCAAGAACACAAGGGAAAATTACACTTCGAAGTTGATTTAGGAAAGCATTATTTATTTTCCTGCTTCCCCTTCTTCGGGTGTATAGATTACGTGTTCAAAAGCGTAGTTGGTAATTTCAATTTTTTTGCGCTTTTGTTGCTCCAGAGTTTTTTTTCCCCGAAGATTCCTCTTTCACTAATATAAGCAATCACTCAAATAAATTCTCGGAATTTAATTTTGCTGCTTATTTTTTGAGTCACGGTTGTGATGGTAACTATTGATTTCCGATTTATCAGTGCTTGGTATCGATTGAAAATAAATAGATTTTTGGTGTTGTTCCTTTTGAGTTGAATTGTGGTAACGTAAGGACGATTGTTCATTATCAAATTATATATTCTCTTCTGGTTTGATGCTTATTATTTTTTTTTTGTCTTTATTTCTTAGATTTTCCATAGAAACAGAAAAAAAGTTATTAAACGAGAAGTTCCGTCTAGAACTAAGGTAATGGCATCAATAACAGACAAGGGTCCTGTAACAGACAGTCATAAGTTTGGATTTAAATAAAATGAATTTTAAGCTGGTAAAACTGATGTTACTGTGGCCCATGAATACGGTGCAACCATCTACTCCTAGTGTTATCAGAGTGAATTTTATGAGTTAGTTGATATTTACAAGGCACTGGTGGAATTTTATGAACAGCCACCACGAGGACTGCCGGTGTTTCATGTTCACTTGAATTTAACTAGGCTTTACTTTTAAAAGTAAAGAACTTTTACATATTTTGAAGAGAAAAGTGCAATTTTGTCTATTACTCATCCCTTCCTCATCCTGTCTGTTACTGTGTACCATCAGATCGGTGATTGATCTCCATCTGCTTTTTCGGTGTCTGTTACTGGGGGTCGGCCCTTTTTTCTAAATTAGGTAAATAAAAACGGCATGAACTAATTCAGAGGATCCAGAAGCAGCCAAACGTTAGATGAGATGCAGTTGCATGATAGAAAATAAGTTTAAATAGTCTAAATACGTTAAAAGGCTCAGAAAATTGAGTTAATCTGAGAGCGATGTCTCAAGCATGTCTGTTGCTGGTGCCGTTACCCTAAACGTGCTTACTTTCTTGTATACCAACGTAGATTTTTTCTAGTATGATATAAATATTTTCTCCATTTGCTAAGGTTGTAAATTGTGTCTAAGATGACTTTTTAACATATAAAGCTGATTTCAATCAACAAAATATGAATGTCTTCTTACGTTGTGAAAATATTTACACGAAATTCAGTTTCTCAAAATTTTTTTTATTTTTTCAATAACGCTTTCAATTTTAATCACGATAAAGTGCTTAAATAGTTCGCTTAGAACTAGAAACTGTATACCAGATTGAAACTCACAGTTTAATGTTATCGAATAGGATATGAAAAAAAAAAAATGCATTCGTATTAGTATAAGCAACGACCGACGTAGTTTTTTGCACGAAACTTTTCACTGTCAAAAAATGTTTTAAAAGAATAACTTGATGAAAAAATAAAAAAAAGATCTGAAATGTGAATTAATTCCATTACTTGCAGTCTAATGTGCCAGCTATCTTTCTCGCAGGATTTAAAATTTTTGCCACTGCAGAGCAAAACTTTTAAAAACCTTTGTAAAAACCTTTTTTTTAGACGATATGTTTTAAGTTTGGATCATATTTTCAGGTATCGGAAGAATGTCTAAGAAAACTTAAGGAAATTCTCAGCACTGCTTTTAAATTGTAAAGAATATTTTAGAGGTCGGATGCTAGTTTGGAGGTTTGAAAAATATTTTCATGCTTAAGCGGAGAGCTTTAAATAGATACTGAGATGAATTGACAAAATTTGTTCTTAAATGAAATTATAATAAAACGTTTCGAAATAATGCAACAAAATCAGAATTTTTCTTGTTTATTGTTAGTTTTTGTACTACAGTAAACTTCTGGTTATCCGCGGAATTAGGTAGCAAAAGTGACGGATAATTAAAATCGCGGATAAACCGCAAAATGGCTAAAATGAGGGACAAATAAGGTAAAAATTGTCCATATTGAAAACCTTAGCTGAATTTGTCCATAGTACTTTCTTCAAACAGTGAAAATATATACGGTACAGTAAAAATGTTTTGTATTTTTGCACAACAGAACTTTACATCAATAAAGAACAAGTGTATGTACGTTAAGAAAAGCACAAATAAATAAATAAATGAATAAAATACGAACAACTTAATAAATAAATGAATGAATTACCAACGTTTTAACGCACAAAAATTGCAAATTATTGATATTCTGCAATTTGCAATTTTTGTGCATTAAAACGTTGGTAATTCATTCCTTGAATTTTCAAGTACTTAACAACTTAATAATTAAATGAATGAATTACTAATGTTTTAACGCACAAAAAATTGCAAATTACTGATATTCTGCAATTTGCAATTTTTGTGCAATAAAACTTTGGTACTTCATTCCTTGAATTTTTAAGCACAAAGGTATTTATCGTTATAAGAACAACTGAGTTTAAATTAAAAATTTTTCGACAAAAAAAAAAAAAAAAAAGAAAAAAAAAAAAAGGTGTTGTTTTTTTAGTAATTTATTAATTAGTAATTTATATATGAAATTTGTTTCTTTTTAGATAGTGCTGTGTATTTCTCGTCACATCATTCGCCGACCTCATGAATTCCTAAGGTACTGCTGACCACTTTCATGTGGCCACACTATTAGCAACTGCCATCACCACATGAGAATATTGATGCCCACTTTTCCACGAGATAAAAATCCTTGGGTCCCTTGGCATTTACGATGTTAAATTGCACAAGAAACTTAATTTAGCTGAAAGCAAACAAACCTATTTAGATTCAGCGTACCTTTAACTTGCCACATTATGTTAGGCAAAATTGAGAGTAAGATGATAACGTCCTACCAATATGTCACTCTGTTGGTTTTATTTTTAAAATTGGAACCTTAAATTTGGTACTCCTTCTAATATAAAAATTTCAACTTAAAAAGTCGATTATAACGAAACCACAAACATTAAACAAAAGTCAAAGTGACTACATAATATATAAATTTATAATGAGTTTCACAGTAAAAAAAATTTTTTTTTAAGCTGTAAAGAAAAGATAAAATAAGTGAAATGTTATACCGTAGTTTTTGGATCTAGATAACCATTTTTTAGGCTTGAGTTTGATGGTAAAGTTTAATCAATTTAGCAAAATTCGGAAAAAAGAAATCAGTTACATAGAAAATTACAATAACTGTTCGCAAATAATTGGATACCTTATTGCAAAACTGGGACCAGTACGTATTTCTGTTGTGAAAAAAATAATGAAGTATTTTCGAATTTTTTTTTAGAAACAACGGAACTGTTTTTGAGCTTCTAATAAATCGAACGGGATTTTCAGAAATGAAAATATCAGAAAATGTGGTACGAAATTCACATGCTACTCTTCGCGTGCTTAAACGAAAAGACGAATTTTTTTTGATTTTTCATTTTATTAATCAGCAAAGCAATCAGACAAATCCGTTTCCTCTGCGTAACAGTTATGTAGAGATTGTAGAATCATTATCTTAAAACTGTCAGCCATTATTCATTTTAAGAGAAGTAGGTATTCATAAACTCATATCTTTCTTCCAAGCATACGAACCACCGACACGTAATCTCAAGATTAACAACACGGTATCATCAATTAAGGGCATGAACCAAGTCCAAATTCGTACCACTGTCAAAGGAATTCTAAAGAATTCGTAAAAATCAGAAACAGAGGTCGAAAATTTATAAGAGATCCTTTGACTGCTTCAAAGAAAAAGAAAAGGCATTTTGGTTTTCTTTTCAAATTATTACCAAAGCCTCCAGACAGTTCTGTTTCCAATGCATAAGGGTTAAGGGTAGACTGTAGACTCCTTTTCTTCAAACTGTCAACCATGCAGTTAAAAAAATGGTATTCATAAACTCATATCTTTCTTCCAAGCCTACGAACCACCAACAGGTAATCTCAACATCAACAACACTGTATCATCCATCAAAGGTCCAAAGTCCAGATTCGTGCCAATGTCAAAGAAATTTTGAAAAATGTGCAAAATTCAGAAGCAGTGGCACGAAACTTATGTGGTATGCTTTGCCTACTTGAAAGAAAAGCAGTTTGGTTTTCTTTTCTAACAATTACCAAAGTATCCAGACAATTTTGTTTCCTATGCATAAGGGTTATCTATAGATTGTAGATTCATTTTCTCAAAACTGTCAACCATTCAATTTAAGAGACGGAGGTATTCATAAACTCATATCTTTCTTCCAAGCCTACTAACCACCAACAGGTAATGTCAACATCAACAACACTGTATCGTCCAGCAAGGGTCCAAAGTCCAAATTCGTACCAATGTCAAAGAAATTTTGAAAAATGTGCAAAAATCAGAAGCAGTGGCACGAAACTTATACGGTATCCTTTGCCTACTTGAAAGAAAAGCAGTTTGATTTTCTTTTCCAATAATTACCAAAGTATCCAGACAATTTTGTTTCCTATGCATAAGGGTTATCTAGAGATTGTAGATTCATTTTCTCAAAACTGTCAACCATTCAATTTAAGAGAAGCAGGTATTCATAAACTCATATCTTTCTTCCAGCCTACGAACCACCGACAGGTAATCTCAGCATCAACAACACCGTGTCATCAATCAAGGACAACGGAAGGTAAGTTATCGCTGTATAAAAAATCATCAAGTGGGCTGGATAGATACTATATTCTTCGGCATATTCTCCTCTCTCTTTTTTATTTGCAATTAACATTCAGTCGCTGCCAAACATTTTATCTGAGGTCAAGAGTGATTTTGTAGTCCAGCCTTTTCAATTCATTTCTAGATTATAAATAAGGTAGAAGTTACTTGATGTGGGCTGGTTGTTATCGAAAAAATGTCTTTGGAGACACATAATATATTAAGACCGCTCGCTGTGCTGAATTGATAGTTGATACTGTAGCAACCTCAGCCCTTTATTCGATTATAATTTATTGGATTATATTAATCTTAGATTGGGTTTCTGGAAGCGGTATGTATATGATTGCATATTCGGAAGTGTTTTTCATTGAATTTTTAAATGGCTGCTGTTAAGAGATCTTACACAGGCTCTAGGGAATACTCTTAAAGGCTTTTAAAAATATACTATTCATATTTTTGAGGTCAAGTATAGTTATTAGAGAAAAAAAAAGTGTTATCCGTTGAAAAGGAAAGAGAGAGCCCTATGTGTATCTAAATAGAGTTTCAATAAGGGCAAGGATTCAAAAGTTTTGCTCAAAAATCTATATGTTTGTCATTCATACAATAACAAGCAAAAATCCTTCAGGAACATATGGTCAGAAACGCAATGTCGACGTCAGAAAGATAAAGATGCGAAATAGGTTACAAATAATGATAATTTTTCACACAAAGATGGTTTCTGAAATTTAGTTTCTGAGAAAGCTTTAAAACATGAATTGAAAGTTGCGACCTGTAGCGGTGATATACAAGTCGCAACGACAGCGCAATGATCGACGAAAGTTCGCCAAAATAGTCCTTGCGGTGCTGTAGCTTCACACTACAGGGTCCGTACCATTGAAAAAAGATAAAATGGAGGGAGTGAAGTCTTTCACTCATGAAACCAAGGTTCCAAGTCATGGGATAGATTTTAAAGCAAAGCATTGGATGAAATCAGGTTTCCTTCGCTTGTCTCACGCAAAATGTGCCAATCATTCGTCGCTGTTGAATCACGTGACTTTGGGTCAGCTTTTGCTAAGACAATGATTGGACTTGTTCTCTCCCTTTTTTTTCATGCTCTAAGGTCCGTACTTGCCACTATTTTGTGGTTTCACCGATTGGATGGGGCTCTGAAGACAACTCCGATTTTTTTGATTCAGACCAAAAGCCGAGCAATTCCTATTTTGTGGTTTAACCGGTTGGATTGGGTCCTGAAGACAGCTCTGATTTTTTGATCCAGGCCAGAAGTCGAGCAATCCCTGGTCCAGCACCCCCAAAGGTATTGATTCAATTGGAGGACTTTGTGACCACGCCATGTTTAACGCGCCCCAGTCATCATTAACGAACACGAGGATCTTCGACCGACTGGGGTCAAACCTAGGACCCTTCGTATACGAGTCCGACGCACTACCGATCAGGTCACCACGGCACACGATGTTACAGATTCGCGTGTATACAGCTACAGGACGCAACGCAGGCTTACCGTTTTGGTGAATCAGGGGTTCAATTGTCCCCCCTCAGATTTTAGAAATGCAATGCAACTGCGCATTTGTGTATCTATTTTTAATATTTTTTCACGTTTAAAATGCATTGAAAGAATATTTCCGTCCCCCTTCGGGAAGCTTTAAAGTGACGGTACAGTCACAGCTTTCAGTAAACGCGTTCATACTTTCATGTCACGGTGTAATTCTTTCTTAATACTTTGTGTCTGACGTGAATTTATCCCAAATAATGATCGAAACCGCATGTCAGGTCACTTGGAATCAGTTTTTCTAAAATTTGATTTCGCTTTCTTTATATTTCAATTTTGAGCAATTATTGCACATCGGATAATGTAGGTGCAAAATTTGTCTTCAAAATTGTCAAAAATCTTATGCTTTATTTTTTTTCAAAGTTTTCATTTAAACAGTTTGTGTACAGAACAAACTGTACTCTCAAGTTACTTGTAGTTGAAGCAAACCTAACCTGACACCTTACGTATAATGTTGTAAGGTTCTACGTAGCCTTAACATTGCTGACGAGTTAGATTTCCCCAACTGTGCAGCACGAGTAATAATTCTTTTCAAAACGAATGGGGTTGTTTCCTTCTGTCAAAAGTACTACTTTTAGTCACTGAAATTGATCGAATAAGCAAAAATAATAACATGGGCCCAGAAAATACTTTCATTTTCCCAACAGTTATTTTTTAATTATTTTTTTTAAATGCCCGATTTTTCAAACAAGGCGTTATCTTGATGACGTCACAAATGATGCATTTTGCCGCATCTTTCTACAGCGTTTCCACGTTATGGTAATCAAGAAGCGAATCAAACATTGCGCTCTACGCTTGCTATCAACCATATCGTTGCCAATACACGTGAATAAAGATGAGAATTAAATATTTTGCTCTGTGAATGGCAACAGTGAATGGCATTTCATCATTTGTGATGTCATCGGCAGAAATATAAACAATAAAAGCGCACCAATATATTTTTTAAGAAAAAATATTAAACTTAAGCAAATTATTTAAAAAATGGTCATATCCTACATTTTTAAACATGCTCTTTCAGAAAAAAATACTTTTAAATTTTTGGAAACTACCCCATTTCCAAGGCTTTCCTCAATTTCTGGTTTTTCTTTTTATTTTTTAATCACGGACGTCAAAAGTTTGACGTGTCTGTTTATATTTTTTTAGCATCATAGCTCCTAAACGGACGAACTATTTTTGGAATTTCTTTTTTTTTTTTTTTTTGCTCGAAAGGTGATCTTACCGAGAGCTTTCTGAACCAGATCTACATCCTTGCATGACTTAAATAATCGAAGTTATCACTTTAAAACCCGCTAAAGTTAGCATTTTTCTTAAATATGGAAGTAAAAACGCACATTCAAATTTAAAATATTAGTACCAATCGAAAGAATGAATTTTTCTACGTGTAGTAGTTATCTTTTAAACTTCTAAGTGTTATGCAAAACTCGAATTAACAACTTTCAAAAAAAGATTTCATATATAAGTTTAAGCCTTTATCATGCGATTGGTAAAGATTTCATTATTGTTAGACAAGGAGAGAAAGCATCAATGATTCAAAATATTTATCTTTTGCGAATTTTAAATCTTTAACAGATAAAGTAATTGAAATTCATTTTAAAGGCTTTTGAATTTTATCTCTCGATTCTGCTTTAGCAACTAGCAAATTTTCGAAGTTGTGGTTAGCTTTACCTTTATTTGTTTTCCGTATTACCCAGTAAACATTTCAGTTCATTTAAATTTTATATGAGAATTCTATAGAAAGGTGCAATTTCTGACCTCAGTCTCGTAGCCACCTTAGAAAAGCGATTTTCATTTCTTTCATTAATTATTTGTCGCCTTCTTAAGAACAAGAAATGAGTTATTTAGCAGTCCTGATTAATACTTATTTATATGGAGGCTTAAAATTAGTACTAAAGTATCATTAACATCCGCAGTCCTTAGTCTTATTATCTGTCTTTAATGGTCTCTCAAGATAGCAAATTAAAAAAATAATAATTTAGGCTAGTTCCATGCGTGACTTACTCTACTAGTAAGCAAAACCTGAATATTAAAATGACCATGAAAATACTATTATGACAAAACATTGAGTTTTACCAGTTGTTTCACCTTGACTGATTTTTAATTAATATATCCTAGCCATTAAATTTCATCCATTTCATTGCATATTATGTTACATGGATACTGCTCAGTTGTGACTCACACGACACGAAAAGGAAGTAATAAATTGTATCTAGTACAAAAACTCCCGTTTTTTCCTCTGTTGAGTAAAAAAAATATTTTTTAGGGGGTTGTAACTTGTAATAATATTACAAGTTATTTAGTTTTAAATTGCTACTAGGTTAAGGAAATGTATAGTTAATTTATAACATGACATTTTGTATGCGATTCACACTACATGACCAATGCAACTCGCACTGCAATTCCCCTGAATACTTTTATTGACGATAAAATTACACACACAAAAAAAACATAAAAACATATTATTCTTGATTTTACATAAATTTCAAAGTTGAATCTATTATGTATACATTTCTTTTTAGAAAAAATGAATCGAAAGGTAAATCCACAACTCTGTGTTATGGTGAACTTTGGCATGGAATTATTTAATAAAAAGGATAAACATGTCTTAAAAATTGTTTTTTAGAATGCTTCAAGTATCGTAATTTGAAATCAACAATCTCTTTTGCTTGATTGCATGCATCAATATTTTTCTGGCATAGTTAACACTTGTCCCCAGCATTTTACGTCATTACCTTCCAAAAAGTTTTGTAGGCTTTAATGACCACTAGGCGCAACTGGAAGCTCAAATGACTTTCAGTTTCAGTAACAGCTATCATAAACTTATTGATAAAATAAGAATTTTGTCAGCAGAAATTTCAAAACTTCTTGATTAGGTATATTTAGTGATACCGAATACCGGTGTTTCGAGCAATTTTGCAATTTCGCAATACCGGTATTTGCTGAGGTAAAATACCGGTATTTTCGGTATTAGCTGAAAATAAAAATAGCTCCAATTAAAGAATTTTCAATTTAACGTATAAAAAAAAACTAACTAATATTTCAAACTTACATTTCTTTTTACATGATACACAACCAAAATCAATCTACTGATGTAAAAATTTGGCTTCAAAAGCACGAACTAATAGAATATCATAAAACCAAAGTAGCAGACGAGTGCAAAATCATATTGTCTTTACTAGATGGTGAGACAAATCGCATTTTCGTGCGCTTTTTAGCACCATGTTTTTATGTTTTTCCATTTCCCTGACCACTCTTTTTTTCTTTTGTGAAAGTTAACGGCGAGTCTAATTTTGAATGAATTTGTCCTATGTGCGATTTATTACAATCACCGATTGCAGTAATACTTTATGATTTCTTTATTAATTACTTTTCTCTACTGTGCTAAATTTTGACAAAAACTTTTTTTTTGTTAGCATAACAAATGGTAGTTTGTTGTCACCAGAATTGGTTTGTTGGCCTGTCTCTCTAATTGGCTTAATAGTTGACAAGATAATATTTAGAAATGAAACAATTCCTTGAAAATTTGCTTAGAGGATATGCATATTGAATAAAGACATACTTTTAGATATGTACATAATAGTAATTGTTAAGAATTTTGTAAAAAAAGCAAAAACGAATAAGAGAAACTAACAAGATCAAATTTAGTCAAGCTTGTCGTAAATTTCAAACTAAAGGGCTAATAAAAAGCAAACACAAACCCTCCTGCTGAAGAGAAAATGATGTTTATGTTGGAAAAGACAGAAATTAACTTAAATCTTAGAAAGAAATTAACTTGCTATAAATTTAAAAAAAAGAAAGGAGTAATACACACAATACAAATAAAACACACACACACACAAAAGGATTTATAAAAAAATAACACGAAAGAGACAGAATTTTTTGAAGAGGAAGGACTTCTAGACAATTAGAGAAGGTGTATCGTGCATTGTCAACAGTGCCACTGACCTGCGTGAATTCAGAAAAAGTATTTTCAATTGTAGGAAAGTTGAGCACTAAAATGAGTTCCAGGCTTAGAGACAATTCAATAGATACATTATGTTTTTTTTTTATTGTTATTGATTTTTTATTACGACATTTGTTCCTTCATTTTATATTTGTTGACAATATGTTTTCATAAACTTTTCACAATTTTTCTACAAAATTATGAAATGTGGCAACGAAACAATATGTTTTCAAACATTTTTTGAGAAATTTCAATCACCGGTATTAATACCGGTATTCCGGTTTCACTTTTTAAAAATACCGAATACAGATATTGAACTTTTGGTCCGATATTGCAATTCCTAGGTGTATTTAATAACAAAGTACAAAGAAAAAAATATGTCAGTTTTCCCCATCCTTAATCATGATGAATTATTATTAATATTATTCTACAATTTTGTTATATTAGGTGATCGGTGTTTGTTTGCAATTCTGCCTTAGCTTCAGCCGTATTTAATTCATGATCTTACCTGGTAAACCAGGAAGGTGCCAAGTTATTACTATACACATATAGGTATTAGTTTTTTCTGACGGTTTCTGATTTATTGCAGAAACGTATCTTTTCTTGAGAAATTTGCTGATTTTTTCAGAAATATTCCACTGCAATTAATTTTACTGCATCAATGTTAATTTTACTGCAGGTTACTGATTTTTAGCGGGAATTCTGTTTTTTTTTTTTCTTGGCCAGATATGTTATTGGAAGATATTGGGCACACTACTACTCTATTTTTCAGAAATGTTTCTTTTTTTACAGCGTAATTATATCTGTGTGGAGCTTTTTGAGATTTGTGACCAAACTACTCGATCTAATCAGGCACTGAAAATGTTAAACCTGTGGCATAAATACTGAATTAATTTCGTAGCCACACTATCACGGTAAATTAAGTAAGTGTTTGAAGAAAGTTTGTTTAAAGCTGTTCGACGAGAAAATAAACATACTCGAGTGAATATAGGGGGGGGGGGGAGGGGGTATGGATCTTCTTGAAAAGAAAGATTTCAAAAGATACTTTCTTAAACGAATTGACGAGGCATATAGTTCCGAAAAGGAAAAAAGGAGGAAAAGGAAAGAAAAAGTTTAAAAAATGGTGAGAGAAAAAAAAGTTAGCCAATGATCAAAGAAAGCATACGAAATATGCTCCCTACGAGCATAAAATAAATACGGAATTCGCCACAAAGAAGTTTTAGTTTAGAACACAAATCTCATATATTAGTGACTCTCAAAAGTGTTCGTACACTTTGAAATTTTGTAGTAAATCCAAAATAACGCAAAACATAATTCGAATATGAAGTTTAATTTTTTTTTCACATCATTCCTGTGTCATTCTAAATAAAGCTCAGTAGTTTTTTAAAAACATTGCTTAGTTTTATTTTTGAAATTTTCCAAAAAACGAAGAGACAGAGAAAAAATACACCGCAATATTTTCGTATAAATTCATGATTAAAAATTTTAGATGTTATTTTTTAAAATTGTTCTTTTATTGTGTTGACACTTTAAAGTCATTACATTTTTTGTTTATTTATTGTCTAATTTCTGCTTATTACTTTAAAATGGCTGTTAATCGTAAAAAACAACAAACGCCATTCGAGATTTGATTTTTCTTCCTCACATTAGCGGTAAATTGGTTTGAAATGTCTCTCTAGATTAGTTAACTTATACCGTTCTATGATAAAATGCTTGATAAATGCTTTAAAGATAAGAATCGGATCAAAAATAAGGTAAGAGAAGGTCAACCGGCAAAGCTAACAAAGCGTGATCGGAGATTTACAATTAAAAAATGTATGAAAAATACACATTTGAGTGCAGCAAAAGTTAATGAAAAATGCTGCAGAATTTAATGAAACATTTTACGTTTAATTTTCACCTAAAATTGTTCGCCAAGTTCTCTGATTAGCTGTACTAAATGGGACCTCCTATTGCAGAAATTTTCTTGCTATGCGAAAAACAGAAAGCTTACGCAATTCGTCACAAAATCAATGATAACAAATAAGCTCAAAACGTTTTGGAATAACGTCTTACTTATACACATGAAAACAAATTCAACATTTTTGGCTAAATAGTTGTATAATTGTAAATAGGATAAAAAACGAGGAATTTAATCTTAAGAACTTAGTTGGACCAGTTAATCAGGACGGTAAAGGTGCTTTTGTGTGAGGGTGCTTGGTAGTTTGGAATTTTTTGATGGAATAATGAATCATGCTGTTCATTTAAATATTTCTAATAACAATTTTAAACTATTAGCCCAAAATTTGGTTATCGGAAACAGCTTTGTTTCATATCAAGATAACCATAAGAAGCACACGGTTTTCAAGGTTTGCGTCTGGTGACTCAAAAATTGTCCTTAAGCTTAGAAATTTCTCCTCAATTGCCAGATTTCAACTTAATGTAATATATTTAGAGAAAAATGCAAGCTAGATTATGAAAATACAACATTGAAACGAAAAGCGAATTAGAAACAGTAACACTCGAAGTGCGGTTGAACACTTACTCAGAAATTTCACAAAAAAGGAAAGAAAAAAAATGAAATGTATTCCCATACGTTAAAAAGCTGTTGTTGATACTGCATGATATTCTACTAAATAATAAATTAGTAAAAAATTAGATTATTTACTAATGTATAGATATTTTTTCAAAGTGTACGAAGGCTTTTGTTAGATTGTGTTTCCGGCTAAGTTTAAGTTTTTGATCATTGATTTCTTAAAAATCAAGTTTTATTATGTTATTAAAATTTTTCATGTAGTTTTGGTTAAAATAGATCATAGATCTTATAATTAAATAACTATTCCAAAATATTAATTTTAACCACTTGGTAGGGGGTATTTCATTGAAAATCGTAAGTGTACGAACACTTTTGGGAGCCCCAGTATGTACTGACAAGAAGATGTTATGTTTATTTATTGGTTAAAGATTTAAAAAAAAAAAAGTGGAATGATGCAATTTATGTATTGATGTATTGTTCAAATTAAAAGCCATTGTACAGCACTATATAACTTTTCTCATTAGTTTCCGTTGAATAATTTTATCTTCAATTTAAATTTAATGTTGACAGGACTTTTTGTTGAGATTTAGTTCTATATTTTTCTGCTTTTATAAAATCCGCTTGAATTCAAATTTTCCTCATTAGAACTACTAATAATTTGAAACTACTAAACTAAATATTTAAAAGACAAGATATAGAGTTACAATATTTCATGAAATTATCGTAAAGTGCACAAATAAATGTAAAAAATAAATGATTAAAGCTAACGAGGGGTCGGTACAGGTACGTACTTCTTTTTTTCCAGAAAGAAGAAGAAAACCCCCCCACAAAAACATAAACTTGGTTCTTGTGTATCGAATCGAGGACGCTGAATATAGTGGTGGAAGGGGGGGGGGTGATTAATTTTCAACTCTTATATTAAATTCGATGTTCATGTATGAAATTAAAATCAGTTCAAAGTGTTAAAAAGTGCATGAAAATTTTCCGTATCCAATCCGACACATCGAGACTTAGGCCATTGAAACATTATACTATGCTAGTGGTACCCGCATGGCTTTGCCCGTAGATGAAAATTAAAAGGTCATTCGATTCGCCTTTATATTTACAAATAATGGACGACGAATTTCTCGCCAATGGCTATGTTCATTCGCTCTCCCATTCCACATCATGCTAGTTTCGTAATTTACTCCTCCATCTTATGATAATTTTGCTCCGGAAAACGTTCTTAAAATTGAAATAAAAAAAGAACAAAGTCGAAATTTCGAAAAATCGCTTCGAGGTACACACCCCCATGCTACAAACTAACTTTGTGCCAAATTTCATGAAAATCGGCCGAACAGTCTAGGCGCTATGCGCGTCGCAGACATCATACAGACATCCAGACAGAGATACTTTGAGCTTTATTATTAGTAAAGATTTTAATCTCGTATAGCTCGAAAACGGAAAAGTTGAGGAAAATTAGATCCCCATGATTGGATTCAGAGTGAAATCGTATAATAACCAAGTTTCACTTTTTTTTTCTGGAAAAACAAGTCCGTACCATCTCCTTGTGAGCATTAAAAACAAACAAAAAATAAATTAGGTTTATGAAATTGGAGAAGTGAGCATCTGTCCTGTTTATATAGGTATCCCCTTAGAACATTTGTTAAATTAATCTATTTAGTACAAAACTTCGTTTGTTCGAAAGGTCATCGCGAAGACACTGCAGTCACACAATAAATACTGCAATTTACCTTTAATTTTCGACCACTAAAAATAAATACTGACTTTTGTAGGAAATATGAAAACATTTTTCTTTTTTTTTTCAGCAAAGAAATGCAAAAATAAATAAATAAATAAATAAAAATAAAAGTAAGAATAAAAATGAGATTCAAGATAAAGTAATAATAATAATGATAAAAATAATGAATTCAGTAAATAAATTAAAAAAAATAGGAAAGAAAAAATGATTTCAAACAATAAATTTCTCCATTGACGAAAGCAACTAGTTGATTGAATGGATGGATTGGTATGAAAATTAACCATTTTATATGCTAAAACAAATGAACACACACATTGAGGCGATTTTAATTTCCTTCTCAATTTCAAATGTTAGTATTTTTTCCTGCTTATTACGAGAGATTAAAAGTAAAACAAATTTTTTCTTAGGGAATATACGATTTAAATTTCAGTTTAATGCACTGAAACTGAAGCAGATTAAAAATATATACAGCGTACAGATTTGCTTACATTTTCTGTAAGTTATCAATTTATTTTTTCTTTATTTGTTCATTTGCTTTTGTAAACCACTGCTACGTTTTGCTTGTTTTACATTTGACAACGAACTTGTTTAAAAAATGTGTTTAGTTATAAAATTATCATATTAGCAACATTTATTTTCATGACAATTAACTGCTAATTTAAGATTAAAAGGATTTTTTTTTGTGATATAGTAGTTTTAACCTTTGAAAGGGAGTAATTGAGATGATTTGGAGTTGAGGTAGTAAAATTGGTGTTGGTCAGCCGGCAAAAACGCTCATTTAGTTCTGGGTGAATTTCATGTTATTATTTCTGTTTGAAAATGTTTTATTGGATTGACTTTTGTTTTTGTTTAAAAAAATAACGCAGAAAGTATAACTTAAAATATTGAATCGTCAATTATAAACTGGAATTAAACAAGTTAGCGCTCGTTTCTGAGAAGCAAATTCTGTCAGCAATTTCACTAATGTATTTTAATTTTGCAATCAATCACTAAACGTCATAGTTTTTTAAATTCAACTTTATGTCTTCATTATAAAAAACAGACATGTGTTTAATTGATGTTGTGAATTTAAAACACCTTGCGTTAAGTGATCAATTTCTAAGTCTTCCTTTTTTGATTGATATAACTGTCAGTCGTGTCCACTATTTCTGAATCAACACTTATCTTATTTTAAATTTAATTAATTTTCGAGTTTTTTTTAATTAGTTGAACTAATTTTTTAATTGATCACCTACTAAATGCAGTTTGAATGTAATGTAACTTTGAATTTCGAATTTAATTGTATTAGATGTTACTACTTAATAAAATGTTGCCACTGGAATGAAATAATTGATTGCTTTTTAAACTGTTAAAACTTTGCTTTGTCCTGAATAAAACCATCCTCTAAAGGTGACTTTTTTGCCGGGTCATGCTATTGTTGTGATATGAAACAAAGGAAAAAAAATAGGACGTAATAAAAAAAACAACATATTTTTTCATTAAATTTTGTTCTTTTCTAATTAGAAAATAAGAGCGTTAATGATGCTACCTTGCATGTTAATTCAGCCTTGTATGCCAATTCAGAGTTGAAACTTTGTTCATGAATATAGAACGATTTTTTAAAACACTTTTCACGAATCAGGGCTGAGCAGTTGGAGGAAAAATGAACGACCGACTCCAGGAGTTTTAAAGCCTTGACTCCGTCTCCTTTACCCCAAAATGATCTGATTCCAAATCTTTCACCCCACAATCCACCCGCCTCCGACTCTTTTACTCTAAAATCTGACTTCGACTCTTACTCCGCAACCGTGCTAGAGATGCAGACTCGGGGGAAAATGACTGACTTGGACTCCTGGAATTTTAAACATTGGCTTTTTAGCGTAAAAATGATACTACTCTGACTCTACAGCCCAGCATTTTATGAGCCCTTATATGATCCTTTTAGTTTAGTTTTGCTAAGCAAAAATGGGTTCTGTTTGTGGAAATTTGACACAATTTTTTTTCAAATTTCAGAAACACCACATGCGTCACAAATTATAGTTGAACTTAATTTTGGACCATTGTTAATGAACTAAAAAATGTGCTAAAAATATCTCATAAAGTTAATCAAAACAAAGTTAGTAAAGCACAAAAATGTTAAAAAATTGTATTACAGGACATTTTTTTCATTGCAAAAGAAGTAAGTTTATGGATTAAAAAAAAAGACATTCTGGGGTGCACGTTTATGAGTTAATTTAGCAATTTTTGTGCTTGATTAACGTTTCTTTTATCCAATAGTGATTATTGAAATAGTTCACACCTTAATTGATTTTCTATTAACAACCATGACTTTAGTTCAATGAATCTCACCCACGAAAAACGATGGTGCTTACTCTGATAAACTGAATATTGAGCAATATTTTTTTGGCGTAACTTTTTTTTTGGTCACATCATTTGCAAATACTAGTTTGACAGGGTTGCATGCTACGTTTGGAGGGGAAAAAAACATATAACTGCAGTAACGATGCAAAAAAGAAGTTCAATGAAGTTTCAATGTAAAATTAATCTCAGTTCAATTAATTATTAATTTCAAGATTTCATCACCACCTTTTATATGAAACAATCCGCTTTCCTTCACCTGAACCTGCTATTTTGAAACTAGCCAGCACCAATTCTTTTGTGCGTATGTATTTTTAAATTTCATGCTGTAGATATTAAGCTAGACTGGCTACAAAAAGTCAGCCTTACACATGTAGAAAAATTTCAAAAAAAAAAAAAAAAAATCCTTCAATTTTGACCACTTTTAGCAAATGTTTACTAATAATTGAAGCTCAAAGTTTGTCTGGATGTCTGTCTGGATATTTGAGTCTCTGTGTCGCGCATAGCACCTAAACCATTCGGCCGATTTTCATGAAATTTGGCACAAAATGATTTTGTAGCATAGGGTTGTAAAAGCTAAAAAAATATTTTGTAGCTTTTGCACCTCGAAGAGAGTTTTTCGAAATATGTTTTTGTTATTTTTTTATTTTAGTTTTAAGCCCATTTTTCACATAAATATGATAGTATGGGGAATAAATATTTAATTTACATTTTAAAGTTTTATGTCATTCAAAAGCTTGAAATTTTCTGTATAAGAAGAAGTTTCTTTGAAGTTTCTACGAGCATTAACTGAGCTGCAGGAATCGTTTAAAAAAAACAAAGTAAAACTCTTACCTTCAGCAAGCCAAATACATTCTAAATGATTAAGCTCGAAAATGAAATCAAAATTAGAAAAAAAAAGGAAATTATTTTCGAAACGAAAATTAACTTTTGTATGTTACCATAGTCACATCTTTTACTCGCTTTGACTGTTTCATGACTTTTTTTTTCTTTTTTTGTATTTTGTTTTAAACATTTTTAAAAACGTAGTTATGTTTGCTATTAAAATTCTTTTCTTTTATTGAAAAAAGTTTAAATTCAAGTATTTAAAACAAAAAGTCGTCTGCTTTATTTATTTTATTTTTTATGGCATTATCTTCTGTAAGTTATTAAAATATTGTTATTACAGTGTTTTGCGTTCTACACTGTAAAAACGATTCAGAAACGTCCTGGAAAATAATGGGCAGCTGATTTTCCCAATTTCCGCCAGTAACATACCTCGCAAAAGCCAGGAATGTTTCCCACTAAAATTCAGTACCCTTCTTGAAATTATCCTGAAAAATCCAGAATTTTTCCCGCTTTAAGCCAGTAGTGTCTCTAGAATCTAGACGTTGGAGCGCGCCCATCACAATTTGCCATCGAGCTAATGCGCATGCGCGAGTAGTTCATTTTTCAAATGTACTTTGGTAGCGAGAGTATTTGAGATTTTATTTCTATAATGCATTACAGAAATAGTACGGTTATTTCGTTCTAAAAGTTAATTCTTATCGATGCCACGAATTATTTAGACATTAACGTGCCTCCTTTAGGTACTGAATTTTATGTTAACAATTGAAAGTTCTTTCGGTTGTACTCTTAAAAATGCTGAATTTTATTAATAAATCTGCACAGTAATGGTGCATATTTTACACTTAAAACTGTGTCATTATTGTACACTGAACGGAAGGAGCCACCCTTGGGTGTACATACACATGAATATGCATAATATACATAAATATACATAATTGTGACCATACTCCGACTGTAATGTATATTAACAGCCGGAGGGATAACGGACCGAGCGGAGCGAGGTCCTGGCGAGCCAGAGGTCTCATAGTACTTTCGTAATGAGACCGAGGCAGGGCCGGCGAGCCGAGGTCTCATTACGAAAGTACTATGAGACCGAGGGCTCGTATCCCGGAGAAATGATGAAAAACAAATTAATGCATTAATTTCGACTTGTAATTAATACAATAATTTATTTCATTGTATTTTAATATGTTTACAAATATGTTCGTGATGTTTTTTGCTGTGCTTTTATGTTGTTTTTATATATATTGTGTTCTGAAGTGCTTTGATCATGTTTTTTTATCTGATTTTTTCCTGTTGGCGCTAAAAAAGCATCGCTAAGAACGATGTATGACATATGTCGTCATACTCTAAAAACATGAATCAAATAAGAAACTTCTCAACATATGGCACAACAAAAACAAATAATTTCTTTTCGAAAAATAAATATGATGCAAAGAGTAGATACAAAAATAAGCGTATTGCCCTAAATACGTCAAGCGAGAGTTCTATTCCGCTAGCAGACGATAACTATCTCAAATACTCTCGCTACCAAAGTACGTTTGAAAAATGAACTACTCGCTCGTGCGCATTAGCTCGATGGCAAATTGTGATGGGCGCGCTCCAAGGTCTAGTTCTCTAGAACTTCAGAGTAATTTTCGGCAGGGATAATATGACAGCTCTATAAGCTATATTACAATCATGGCCAAAGCTAAGCCAGAATTGCAAGTATCAAGCATCTTACTTGATTGCAATTCTTGCAAAGCTACGCAATCCAAAGACTTATTCGCTCCCTCTGGGAGCTTAATCAGTCAGGACGAGCCGTTATTGAATTAAAGTCGATACACCTCATAAATACTCTCAGTTATTTTTTAAACTGGGAGCTAGAAATATTTTTTACAACCGAGAGAAGTCTGCATTTGTGCAACTTGTAGCAATTTAGGAAACTTTTTGACAATGATACTTGATATTTCCAGGAAGTAGATAAAAACCATTAAAATCCCGAAATGTTACATGGAAATACTCAGTAACGTTTCGGAATTGTTTTACTGTGTAAGCAAAAAAGGAAAACTTACTTCCTCTTTTAAAATATGGCAAAGTCTTCTGCTGGTTTCTAATAAGCTACATGCTAAGTTCTCAAACCTGCCAAAAAATGAAGAGATCTGAAAAAAAAAAAAAAAAGAAAAGAAACTTAACGCATATAGTAGACGTTAACTGTAAGTATACTGGCGAACCACACCTTTTCATATATTCTACTACGGGGAAAGCCGCGCGGGAAGCGTTCGTAATAAAAATATAAATAAAAGTCTATATCTGTGGATAATCTATGTCTAATGTAAAAATATCCATGTTCGATGTCTCTGTTTAATCCCGGTAGCAGAAACAGCGCGATGCTGCGATGTTCGTCGCAGACGCTTGAAAAAGGCCGCTCATTACGTCTTACACTGTAAAAAAATTCCGAAACGTTACTGGTTATTTCCGTGGAATGTTTCGGGATTTCAGAGGTTTTCACCTATTTCCCCAAAAAATCAAGTATCTTCGCAAAAAAGTTTCCTGAATTCCTAAAAGATGCACGAATGCAGACCTTGTACTGGTGTGAAAAATATTTTTTGCTACCAGTTTAAATATTGACGGAGCGTATTTATTAAGTGCATCGGCTCTTGAGTGTTCATGGCCCGTCCGGATTGACTAAGCTTCCAATGGAAGCAAATAAGTCACTGGATAGCTTTGCGAGGGAGGAATTGCAAGCAAGGAGTATGGTTGGTTCTTGCTCGCAATTTTCGCATAGCTTGGCCGTGGTTGCTCTAATATTTCTGGAGCTTTCTTGGTAAATCAAGAAGGTTCTAATCAAATAAATTAAACCGATTTAATTTTTCTAGAAGGTTCACTACTGGTTTTAATAGGGGAGATTTCTTAATATTTCAGAAAGGTTACTGACTTTTATCGGAAAACGTTCCTGGCTTTTGTAAGATATGTTACTGGTTGAAATTGGGCACATCAGCTGCCTATTATTTTCCAGGAACGTTTCTGAATCGTTTTTACAGTGTAGTTTGGTTGGCTGAGGCAAGAAATAAAAGGAAAAGAAAAGACAAGAAAAAAAAAAACATTTTTTCAAAAAGAGGGGGGGGGGGATATAATTTTCAGCTAATAAAGATAGAAAAAAAAGAAAAATCCACTGTATTTTCCGGGTCTTATAATCCACAGGTAGCGTGTACATTCGGTTTTTAAGTTTAGCATTTCATTTTTACACATTTCATGATTAATTCATTGTCGGTTAAATAAGTTAAATAAATACTTTTGTGCATAAAAAGTAAAATATAAATAACAACGCCAAATAGCACAAATTGCAGATTATTGCAGACACGTGTTTAGGCGTTACAAGGAATGCCTTTTTCAATGCAAAATAAGAAAGCTGTGGATGAAAATACATCCAAAAGGTCCGTCTTGAAGATTATTTTTCGAATTTTTATTCTGCGTCTCAGTCTGCTTCAAAGAATTCTGCTCCCGGTTGTCAAATGTGCGTATCTATTAATAATCTATGTATATAAATGATATATAGAGGAAAGCATAAAATGTATTCTTAACAAATAATGTTGAAGCAAGGCTGAAAAACAAGGAGCCAGTAATGAAGAAATATGTTACTTCTTAGAAGTTTACACCTAACAAAAAAATTTTAAGCATAAAATTATAATGAACAAAAATTAAACTATTATTAAATTTTGTGCTTTATTGAGTATTATGTTGGCTTTTGAATTGCATCAAGCACTTCTGCTGTGAAAAATCATCTAAGACAACAATTTGTATATAAGAATATTAAAAATAAATAAATAAAAAACACGCACCGATGTAGTTAAAATAATTTTACTCTTATAAGTCTCTCTGTCTCTGGTAAAGCAAATTATTTAAATGACTTTTTACATCTGCACTGTAAAAACGATTCAGAAACGTTCATGGAAAATAATGGCCAGCTGATGTGCCCAATTTCTGCCAGTAACGTATCTCGCAAAAGCCAGGAACGTTTTCCGCTAATGTTCAGTAACCTCCCTGAAATTACCTCGGAAACCCCCTTAAAAATTCCGAAATCTTCCCGTTTGAAGCCAGTCGTGTCCCTGGAACTTAAGAGTAAACTTTGATAGATATATCATAATAGCTTGGTCTTTTCCTGATTTAAGAAAGCTCCATAAGCAGCATTGCAACATGGCCACAGCTAAGCTAGAGGCGCAAGCAGGTATCGATAATTTTACTCGCCTGCACCTCTTGCAAAGCAGGGTAGTCCATACTTACTCGCTCCCTCTGGGAGCTTAATCAGCATGGACAGGCCTTAAGTAACCAGCAGAACCAGCAGCCGATTTACTTTTTAAGTACGCAAAGTTAATTTTTAAACTGAGAGCTAAAAATATTTTTTACTCCAGTGAGTAGTGTGCATTCGTGAAACTTGTAGCAACTCAGGAAACTTTTTGACAATGATACTTGATTTTTTCAGGAAGTTTGTAAAAAACCATTGAAATCCCGACACGTTACACGGAAATAGTAACGTTTCAGAATTTTTTTACAGTGTGGTTTCAAATCTATGATCCACCTCGCTGCGTAACAAATTCAACCACCTCGACGTTTACAAATTAGTTATCACAAAACATGTGGTTGGCGTTGAAAACCACAACCCATTCTATTAAAGGCAAAAGGGGAAATACCTATTTTGAAAATGTTAACAATTAACCCATTAAATGGTGGGGGGGGGGGGGGAAAGGTAATGACGCGCGGGTGTGAGGTTTAGCGCATCACCGCTTTCTGGTGGGTTTAGCTCCCGTCAGAAAGGGAAGGGAGTGAAGAAGCAATAAGGGAATTTCTTTTACTGAGGTTATAAAAATTTTTGCCCTGCCGAGAAAAATTTCAATAAAAAACTATTGAAAAAACTAATTTTTTGCTGTTCTTGTACTTAATTCCGGGTGAGAATTTATCCATCTATACAGAAAATTAACTGCTACGATAAATTTTCACCCCCTAATTAAAGTAATTAAGACTACTTTCTGAGACTAATTTATATAATTTACTTTTAAACTTATCATTTTTTAAAGTTAAAGTATTTTAGGAAGCTTATCGGCAAGAATGAATTGAGATAAGAATTCCGGTAGTTTTGACCCTGAAAACCTTCTGGTAACATTTTTGTATGCTTCTAAGGTTACAGTCATTTGCAAAAAAGAACGAAACCTTCTTTCATATTCAAAGACTTTTATTACAATGAAATACCGTTACAATGAATATCAATACAACGAAATATCTGTTTCGTCGAAATAAATTTTCAGTCCTGATTTAATTTCCATTACATCGCTTGAATTCTGTTACAACGAGATTTATCTGTATTTATTAATAGAGGCATTAAAGATTCTGAGAGAGGAGAGTGTGTGCGGAACATCATAACACTTGCTAGATCAGTCACAACACTACAATAACTGTGCACACTTTTAAAGCTATTATAGCATTATTTAAAGTTAAAACTTAAAATAGCTTCAGAAGCTATTAAAGTTTTTAAACACTTGGAACAAAACCACATCATTTTGGTATATTTCATAATTTTTATGCGCTTTTGTAACTTGTATTATTATAGTAGTTCTAACGCAAGATCGTGAAATTTAGACGTATAAACGAACAAAAGGAAAAAAAAAGCCTTTCAAATGTTGATCTACTTATTTTTTCCATGGTGTGTACAAGAAATTTCGATTGTGAACACTTTCCAGATTATGTATTAATTCAGTAACCAAGTAGTAACTGCAAAGGTACTCATTTGCAAAGTTCATCACTATTAATTCGATTGAAAATAAAAAAGGTAAAAATGTAGCTGTTCTTAATATTTCCTCGCGTCATTCAGAAACGACTCATATAATTTATATGTAGAACTAATATATTTTATATTTAGAGCTAATATAATTCATATGTAGAGCTAATATAACTCTTAAAGTAACCCTAAAGAAGTTCAGGAACATGTTATAATAAGTGCTGTATTCTTTTGTTAAGACCCTTTAAACTTTTTGTCGCTGAAGATGGAAAAGAGCAATTTTATCTCTTTTGTTTCTTGAATTTCAAAAATAATATAGCATTATCCTCACATTACTAGCATTACCAGCTGTACAATTGAGCACATGTTTTAAGAAGATTTGTTTTTTCCTGATATTCTCTTGAGGAAGAATATATAAAAAAACATAAATAAAGTTGATTTGTTCCTTTATAAGAACTCATTAAACTTCAACCATATTTAGGGACAGTAGTATTGTGAAAACTAATACTTTACATAATTATTGAAATAATGCAACTATTTAGACAGGGGTGCACCCCCTTAAAGCAATGGAGCACCCCCAAAATACCAAAAACCCTCCCAAGAGTGCGAGCACCCCCCCCCCCCCAAAAAAGAACACAAAATCCATGAAAACACCCCTTCTAAAAATTTCAATAGTGCAGTCTGCGAAATGGGTGGGCCCCTCTGATTTAAAAGGTCGTAAGATCAGAATATTTGTTAAGATGGAAACATTTTTGCAGTTTTGATTTTTCATGGATAATATTTACTTTTTATGTTTTCATCAAAGTAAAATAGAAATAATTTAAGCAAAATATTTATTTCAATGTCACAAGTTTTCGTAGGTTGCAGACTGAATTTAATATATTAAACTATTTTATGCAATTAATAATAAAAAAATTGCAAATATTGTAATTCAGGCGCATAATACTTCATTCCCTAAGTTTGACTCAGTAAAAAAATCCCTTACTGCTATTTAACTGAGCTTAAAAACTAACTGGGCAAAAACTTCAATCAAAAAACATTTTCCAAGCCTATTTCTGCTTAGATATTAGATTTAATAACCCACACTTTTGTGCCAAAAAAATAGCACGAGAAGGTAGCATTTATACGTAAATATTTTCGGTGATGTGTAGTTAAAAGTATGTTTTCTTACACCAAGATACTTTGATGTGTTTTTCGAAAATTCTTTTTGCAATGTTCCATGGTAATGCTTCTAAATCATATCGTATCACAGCATAGAAATAGTACCTTGTGCTTAGTTCCACAGAACAGTGCTCTTATCTATTAGGAAAACTTTTCTGAAGTAATGGTAAAAACAGGAGGGGAACCTAATATTAAATGCCCGTCCTAAGTATACCACTTAACTAATGCTTTTGGGGAGTGCTTCTCCCTAATGGTAAGTTAGTATCAACTTGAGAAAGACGAGGAGCTGCTATTATGTCAGAAAAAGTTCTTAGTGATATGATTCTTGGTTTTACTGCGGAATTATAGACACGCAATGGTCTGGGAAAGTTTCCTTGTGACGACAAATTTCCTTTCATTTTTGCCGAGTTTGGTTTCTTTGTCGCCAGTTGTCGCATAATTTGATAATTTCGCAGCTGTGGATGCTATATGTTTACCTGTTCGTTAGCTATAAACATGTTATTCTTGATGTCGCCGGGGTGAATGAATCAAGTTTAACTAACAGGTCTGAGTAAATTTGAATTTGGCACAAAACAGGTCAACGTTATAGGAATGTTATTTCTTTTACTCAATCAAATTTTATTCACACCAAATTGGAGAAGTTTTTGAAATTTAATACTTTTAATTTCCCAAAGTTTAACACTTAAGAGTAACATTAGTATTCAAATTTTGATCTGGATAATATAACTCAGTACAACATACAAGTATAGATTTCGAGATAGATAGAAAAGTTGTAGAAGCTATTAGAAATTTGATTGATGTGCCCTAACTAATTCTATATTAAACAGGCAGAACTGTTCTGCGGTCTGTTTTTTAAATGAAAAAGACATTTTTATTCTTTGAGGAAACATTGTGCAATAAAACACTTTCATTGCAAAAAAATTTCAATGAAAGCCTACCTAGGACGTTATCTTTAAACGCATTTTACTCAATCTTGAAAATGTCCACTTATATCCCTTTGCTTCTCACTGCCTCACTTGTGGATGACCATTTAGCTCCTGTAAGAAAATTGAAGTTGGAAAACGGGAAACTCGGCCCGTTTAGTTCCTGTTGGTCCTTATACTTGACGTTCTCCATGTTTCTGTAGTAATTCTTATTTTGCTAAATGTAATGAGTTCACAACTATATTGCAAATGAGGAAGTAAGAAATGGTAGGAAACATTGAGGAAGTAGGAAAAGATAGAGAGAGAGTGAAGCTTTCGATTCCTGAAGCAAGGATGGTCCCAAGTCACGTGATACATTTCAAAATGAAATATTGGAAGAAATCATGCTTCTTCTACTAGTTTCACGTAAAAAAAAATCTCCCATTCGTCGCAGTTGAACCATGTGACTTGGGATCTATGTCTAACTTTTCTTACACCAAAGATAGAACTTTCTCCCTCCAGTTACTAATCCTGTTCTAATGTAGAGAATGGTTCTTTGACGAAAAGAAACATTTTAATAAAATAAATAGCTGAGAACTTTTCTTGCTCAGTACGTTAAAATATGCGCAAATTTCTCCGATAAAAATCTTATTTAGTTATATACCTAAAAAGCAAAAAATGGTTTTATTTATGGGTCAATGAGGAAAAAATTACTCTGGACCGAAATCTGTTGCGCAAATTCGAGCTACATTTCACCAACAATGTACCTAGTTCACGAAGAGCAGTGCGTGACAGTAATTTGCCACTTTAAACCACAAAAATAGATAACTACCAGTTGTCCGACAAAAATACCCTGAGAACTAACCGTCTTGTAGCTTCCTTAATTCCAGGTTCTGCTTTGTGCCTCTATATTTTCGCCATTAGTCCCCCCAATTTCCCTGCAACTGGTAGGACGGGAGATCATCTCCGTTTCTCCCAACCTCCACCAAGAGACAAAGCACTGCCATAAAACACGGGGCCTTAATGGTAATAGCGGTACCATGCGTGACATAATGTGGTCCCACTCCCAGCAGTCGCATCCCGCTTTGCTCTTGAGCCTCCAGGGTGGGGCGTGCGTCTTGTGCGTGTCCGGTAATTACATTCTACGGAAGGCCCTTTATTAAAACCCTCTCGTCCTTTCACTTTGTCTCTCGCTTTGCCAGGGTTCGTAAGGTCAGGAAGAGCTCCCACGGCTTTAAAACACTAATAGGTTCAGTCAAGAAGTAGGTCCTTATCAGTGGACCGACACACATGATTGGTTTATCCAGGGTGAGGCAGTAACCTTCTCCGATGCGCTTGGGATGGTTTGCTGGAAGTTGGCGTGTTATCGGACTTTTTTCGGATTCCTTCCCTAATGACTTGGCTGCTCGCATCGTATTCTCATTCAAATTAGTTTTCGTGTAATTTAAATAAAGAATGGTGTTTAAATTACACTTAAATATATTACTTTTTCATTACTTTTTGCAAATAACAATAATTAATTTTCTATAGAATCGCATTCCCATTCAAATTGATTTTCGTGTAATTTAAATAAAAGATGGTGTTTAAAATTACACTTAACTATATCAGTTTTTTATTACTTTTTGTAAGTAACACTATTAACTATCTGTAGAATCGCATTCTCATTCAAACTAGTTTTCGTGAAATTTGAATAAAGGATGTTGTTTAAATTACACTTAAATATATCATTTTTTTCATTACTTTTAGCAAATAACACTAATAACTATCTATAGAATACTTACGAGAATATAAATGGGTAAATATGGACGAATTAAAATGTTTATAGAGCTAATATATCCTAACTAACTAAGGTGTAGATGAAAGTTGAACGGCTTAAAAAAATTAAATAAAATTCAGAGAAAAGTAAAGTGAAAAAGACGAAGTGATGACAGAGCTTAGATAACATATGGTTACTTTTGGTTCATTAGGCTGAGTGAATTTCAAAAATCAAAAACATGATTTGTTTTTTTGAACTGTGCTCATTGCGTGATTTTGAACATCAGAACATTTGTAAACTTTTTGCTTTATATAATTTGCTTTATTTGGTATATTTTTTAAACATAAATCCCTCTCAAGAAAAATAAGAAACTAGTTTTAAATTTATTAAATTTTCTATTTTTTGATAGTAAATTAGAAAAAAAGGAAAGACCTTTCCATTTAAATATGGTATTTTTGGAACAAATAAATCTTTCTGTTGTAATAGATAGTTCTACTTGTAAGAATATTCAATACTCGTAAATCATTTTTTCCCATGTTTGGTTTTCATGTATGAGAAATTGGATGTTTGAACCGAGTCCCATTTGTCATTCTCATCCCTGGTTTAAAATATGAGACATTGGGAAATTCAAGTTACATTTATAGAAGTCAATACTTCTGATATTAATAACGAATATATAAAAGCTAAAAAAAAATCTTACAGTCGAGTGTTATCGGAAGAAATAATAGATATTTTCTCTCTTTTCTAAAGCACTTCAAGATTCTAAAATTTACATACACACTCTTAACCTCCAATCCTATGCACATTAACAAATACCGGAAATAAAACATAGACAACAAACCAGAATATCACATCATATGTTCATAAGAAATTAGCTTCAAATTTATGGGAAACTGATCTTTAAATTT
This sequence comes from Uloborus diversus, assembly GCF_026930045.1. Lineage (NCBI taxonomy): Eukaryota > Metazoa > Arthropoda > Arachnida > Araneae > Uloboridae > Uloborus > Uloborus diversus. Next base: position 112,856,035 of record NC_072738.1, on the reverse strand, counting down.
TAGAATGATGCAGGAAAACAGGAAAGCGAGTGTTCCAGTCTAAATAAAGTTCATGCATTTGGAAGACAGTGCTTTATTAAAAATGCATATATCAACTGAGACTCTAGGCTGTAAAATTCACTTTTACAAAAAGTTTCAAGGGCCTCTAGTGCGCAATGAATGAATGACACTATTTGCTGTCGTTCAGTCTTCCGTAAATTTTAAAAATAGCATTACTTTTAGAAAAAAAAATAAATAAATTAAATAAATTGAAAAAAATAAGAAGAAAAAGAAAGGAATGGTTTTTTGAATCTTTTTTTCAACTGTTTATTTATTTATTTATTTTTGTAAACTTAAATTTTGATGATAATTTTATTAATAAGGGTTGAATATAGGGCGTTATTCAAAAGTTAATTTTAAACAAAGGTGCTCCTCTTTACCGTTTTAAAGATTTAAAATAAATAAAATTCATCTGTCAGTGGTGAAATAATAAAATCAAAGCGCAGTTCATGATTGACAAAATTCTTTCTCGTCTTTCAGTATCCTCATATATAACAGGCAATGATCGTGTAACGCTTCTCACGTCATCAACAATGAAACTCGAGCTACGACATGATAATTTGATGATATTTTTTGGTAATATTTGACATGAAGGGAAAGGCATTATTGTGACAAGGCTGAACTGTATCCGGTAACTGAACTGTTTTACAGGTAATAATGTGTAATTTCAGGAGAATAAAGAAACGAAAAGTGATCTACAATAAAAGCTATCTACAGGAGTTTAGGGTTAATCCACTGGAGTTAGGGTTAAAATTTCAATTATCAAAATATTACCAAACAGGCAATTGTTTCGTTCAAATGTAGAAGCAATTTTCGCCCGTCATATTTTGACCGGCCATTTTCAAGTACATATATATCTATAAACAAAAGAAAACCTTTGAGAGATTTTGTGAGAAGAAAATATGTTTTCCCTACAGTAAAATATTGTTGAAAATTATGCAATTTGTATGTCATTAATTTCATCCATAATGAATGAGGAAATTATAAAAAAAACCCAATTTGTTGGGATCGGTGAAATTCTCAGTGTGGTCAATTCGATTTCTCATTTTTAATGCCATTCAAATGATTTCTTGTGAATGAACCTCCAAATGAGAAATGATAAATATTAATTTTACTAAAAAATCAACTACAATAAAAAAAAAAAAAAAAAAAAAAAGATTGTGCAAAAATGTTGTACAAAACACAATTGTATGCGTCAAAAATTAAAATGCATAAGATTTTTAGATTTAGACAATTTTAGAGAAATGTAATGATTAGAAAGAAAAAAAAAAAATAATCGAAAACATTTCACTTCTGATGATGGAATAATTGGCCGCTGCACTGATGCTCTATATTGTGTAACGCTGGACAAGTAGCTCACAGTAGCCATTGCGTGCGTATCGCGCAAAAGATACCCCCTCGTGAGCCGATTCCCCCATCCCTGTTGAACGAACCATTTTCTTCTCGCAAATTCGCTACCATCACTGACATGACCTTGCAAGAGCACCCCACCCTGAAAAAAGCCTCTCTTCAATTTCTCCTTTGCTGCAAAAGAAGAAGAAAAAAAGTCAGAAAAAATAATAATGAGACAAGTCGAAAAAATGAAAAGAAACTTACATACCCTCCGCTGCCCCCAGGCCCTGCACGCTTTGGGTCAGACGAAATATGACCTTGACCGTAGATTTATGACATAGCGAAGCATTGGTGGTAATGATCAGACCGCTACTGTATTTGGCACGTCTCGCACAACATCACTCAGGCCAAGCATCGAATACAGGCATTCCCCTTATCCCCCCTCACCGGACGTCATCTTTTTGCGAATCTTAATCTCTAGTACTTCTTAACTTTTGTCGCCCCCCCCCCCTCCCTTCAACTTCTACTTGCGCAATCTCAAAGAAAAAAGAAAAAAAATTACCCTCCCGACGCTACCTGTTTCGGAAAAAGCCAATCAGGCGCGACAGCTCAAAAAAGGTTTCCAATAATTATGTAACATTAAACTGCTTTGATCTCCGATTTGATTGGTTGAAGGCATCGGTATCCATTGTCCAATCTCGCGATGTCGTGCCGCCCATTTGATTTTGAGCATTTTTTGTTTCTGGGGGAATCAGTTTTTCATCAAGGCGCAATACCATCCCCCTCCCAGAGCTATGTCCTTATCACCTACTACCACAGCCCTCCTCCCATTTAGAACTCATACCTGAAGGCACTTTCCAGATTTGGTTGTTTTTTGTACTTCTTTGTTTGGTTCCGAGTAGGCAGAAGATCCAACTTGCATTCAGTAGCACCAGCCAGGGTCAAAAGTTCCCTAATTGCGTTTTCGTACTCTTTTTCTTGTATTTTTATTGTATTTTTCTCATCAAAGCGCAGGACATAGCCACTTGCCCTACCTTTGGACTGGAACAACTTTTTCAGAAAAAGAACCTGACTGGCGAATGCTCTCCCCTACCTCATTTCTTTCTTCCCCATATTTTAACTAGTGTCATACAAAGGAATCAAAGAATTCCGTGGTGATGGATTAGTATGTGTTGCAAACTTCAAGGACAACACCGGTGCAAAGGGTGTAAAGAGAAATGGTGATTATGATGATGTAAGAAAAAAAAAGCAACTTGAAGTCGGTGATTGAAAGTCGTTGTTTTATTATCTCGGAGTCGAATTTACCCCTAAGACTTCGTGACTGAGGACCAAATGAGAATGTTTTGTTACCCTGTTAGTGGAATAGAGATTATGCATTTTTAAGACTACAGCTTAGTTTAGCTTTAACTGTAAAGTCTGCAAGGTTGGCATTTTCAAAAACCATTAAAAAGAGATTGTTCGATTCGAGTTCAGCTTTTCTGTTGTATTATGATTGCTAACTGATGTTGTTTTCTTATTTTTCTGCATATGAATTCGTTTTTACCAAAGACTGAGTTTTGTCCAAACTTTGGAAATAGACTTGTGCAAAAGGTTAGAATGATTTGAACTAACCCATTACTGTTTAAGTAACAACAAACCAACTTCAAAATACACGTTTATTCCTTTACCACAAATCATTCTCGAACTTCCTCAAAGAAGGGCAAATAATAGTAAACAAACATTTTTTATGAAAACCAGAAACTTAATAACTTTGGAGAATAAGAAGATTGAATCAAAATATAATACTAATGTAAAACCAAATATATGTTTAATAAAGAAATAAGTAAGTATAAAAAGGAAAAGAATGCAAAAGTCACTGCCAATATCCATCAAAGAATGGCTATTATTTTAATGTGAGTGGTTAAAGCCGAATATTAAGTTATAGTTATGTGCATCTCACTTCTTTTCATATCATTCGTTAAGTATATACGATAGTAATAAAGGACTAAATTTTCAATGATATTTACGTTTTACGTAGTATATTCTTTTAATTAGTTAAAGCTCAAGAAAAGTTCTTAAGAAAAAATCAAAAGCTGGTCAAAAACTGCGATGATCAGTGTTTGGGGAAAAAACACAAAAATTCAGTCGTCGCGAAAAATAACTTGCATGGTACCTAACAGACTTTTCATGGGTAATTTTTCGTTTATGCATTTTAAACGGTTAATAATTGTGATTTAAAATTTATTTCTTATTGAACCCAATTTTATTTTTTCGTAGGTTTCTTAGGTATTTTAATAAATGCCTTGTTCTTAATACCACATCAAACATCGCTTTTACTTCAAATTTAACCTTCAGTAGTTCTTCAAGCTTCCTGGAAAAAAAAAAAACAGCTTATTATATTCATAGTGAATAAGACGTATTTTTCTTCCTACTCCTTTTAAAAAAATAAAAAAGGTAATAAGACACAAGCGTAAAACTCATTAATAATGATAACATTCATCATAATCGAGAAACGCTCCTGATGTCATCAACAATAAAACTCGCGCCCACGGTATGACCAATCTGATAATGTGTTTTGGTAATGTTTAACATGCAGGGAAAGGTTTTATTGTGACAAGGCTAATCTCGATCCGGTAACTTAACTGTTTTACCGGTAATACTGAGTCTTTTCAAAGGAATGAAGAAACGGAAAAATGGTCAACTATTAACGCTATTTACTGGAGTTTAGGGTTAATCCACTGGATTTTCAACTATCAAAACATCACCAAACAGGCAATTGCTTCATTCAAATATAGAAGCAATTTTCATTCGTCATTTCTTGTCGGGCGATTTTTCAGTAATGAATATCGTAAATAATTTTTTGTTATTCATAATTTTGGTCATTAAGGGGAGTAGGTACTTTGTATACGCGTTATGTTAAACTGCTAAACTTTATGTAATTTTTCTCAAAACAATTTAATAGCAGAAACTTACGATTTCGACAGTGCTTTCACGAAACATCTGAGAGTCTACTAAACTGAAATTCTAAGGCAATTTTGATTATTTCAAAAGTTTTTTAAATTTTAACAAATACTAACGTTTTTAATAAAAAATGAGTTTTTGACCGTAAAAACAGCTATTCAGGAAAAAGTATGAGTTCTAAAGCAAAAAAAAAAAAAAAAAAGGTTCACTTCAGTATAATTATGAACATATAAATAAAATGTGGTGAAAATATCGGAGCAATATGTAAAGTAGTTTTCTAGAAAAGGAACACGAGTTTTAAGAAAATCGATGTTTTGAGAAAATCGAGTTTGAAATGTTGTTGATAGTCAACTGATTGCGTGCCTGTTTTTTTTTAAATATTCAAATTTAGTTAATTTTTATTAATAGAAACATGAATTGGGGTCGTTTGAAAGCTCTTGATTTGAATATTTTGAGCAAATAAAAAACTGAAATATTATTATTTTTTAAAAAAGGTTTTAGGACACAAACTCCTCATATGTCACCCAAATAATCTTAAAATGCAAGTCTTTTTTTTTTTTTGAGAGAGCCGTACATTTTAAGGCTATTTTCGTAAGCAAGATAATTTTTTTTATGAAGCAAAATATATTGAAAAGCTTCGAAGAGTTTGCAAGTCATCTACTGGTTATAAGTAGTCCTCACAAATGTTTGTTACAGTCCTTTAGGGTAACTTTGTGCCGTTTCGATTAACTTTTCTCCTCTTCCAATTTTTTAGTAAATTTGGCATCTTAAAACAGAAAAATAAGTACATAAATAAACAAGTAAAAAAAAACTAGAAGGCAATGTAGATATACAGTGCTGGTAAAAAAAAATTTGCATCACCCTCGCATTTTCACAACAATGGGATTATGTGAGAAGTTTTGGTCGACCGATTAACGATGAATGTATGTGAAATTCTGCAAAACTTATAAAATAGACATTTAACAGCAGGAATCCGATAATTGTTTACGTAGATCGGGGTTGCTGTCGGGCCAAGGCAAATTGCTGACCCCCATGCTCATTTTTCCATTTCTGAACTTGCGTGTGAGTTTTAGAGAAAAAACTTACTTAACCACATGTCAATTTAAGTCTAATGCCAGGATAAAGGATTTTAAATTGTTACTTACCAGTTTTGCCCCTATGGAACGGAGCAGAATCATCCTGGAAAATAAGTTAGGAACTGAAGTAAAGTGATCCCGGATAGTAGGAAGCAATTTCTCCTCCAAAATGCCAATATACACCTGAGCATTTACTGTTCTTTGCACAAAGCGAAGCCCACCAACTCCTTGAATCAGAAATACATCCCTAAATCTTCTGGGATACGGGATGCTTGATTGTGTGCTAAATGCAGTGGGGATGATATTCCTCTCCTTTGCGGCGCGGGTAATTTTTTTTACCACCACTGTAAAAATAAGTTCCATACTTCCAAAAAAAGTTGACAGTATTGTACTTAAGCTAGTTGTATCATTTAATAATTCTAACATAACTCTTTCTCTTTAACATAATTCAGCTATCTTTAAAGTTGTTGAAACTACTCTCCTTACTTGTAAAACTCTATGCAGCAGTAATGATAGAAATCTTGCTGTGTAATGAAGTACTCGTACAAAAGAGGAGTTTATAAACATTGAGAAATTTTACTTTTCTGTTTTGAAGGTTACTTGTAGTACTGAAATTATTCATTTTGCATCCCTTTTCTGAAGAGGCTCACAGTTACCCTAAGTGGCAGGATACTTCGAACCTGACTTTTAATTTTTTTTATTAACTATAAAATATCAACTGCAGGAAACTAATAAATAGTTTAGGTACCTTCCGTTTTATACAATCAAATGCAATAAAGCTGAAAATATGAGTATTGTAGTTCAAAATGGAGAAATTGCGACTCTAAGTCACCTTGAATGGACTATACTGCAGTAGGCAGGTAAACGACAGTATCTGTAGAAATCATTTTTCGAAATATTTGAAGAAATGTGTTGAATTCAATACTAACAATAGGACAATGTTGGAATTAGACGTTTTTCTCGTGTCTTTTTTTCTTTTTTTTAAAGAAGCCAAATAAGCAAGCTTGTACAATAAAGCTAATGTTCAACAAATGAAAAAAGTGTAAAAAAGAAGAAAAATGAAAATTTTGTAGTTACAACCCTTTACCTGCTCACGGCAGTATACTCATTTTTAGGTTTTGAAATTTGAAATTTTAGGTGCGTTCTTTTGACTTTGTCTGTTTCATCCCCCTTATTTTCTCAAAATAACAGTTTTTCAAGCAGAGAACAACGTGGTGCCGAAGCAGTCATCACGTGATCACTAGCTATGCAAAATCTAAGTAGCTTCAAGTTGCAATATTTCAAGATTTTGGTAAGGAAAATAGTTTTAGGAAATAAAAGAAACGTTTGCAAAAAATTTTAGAAGGTTTCCTCGGAAGAAACTATTTTAAATGTTTTTACTCAAAAAAAAAAAAAAAAAAAAAAATCTTGAAAATAGTGTTATAAAAAATAATTAATATAAAAAATATGAAAAAATTAATATAAAAAATAATTAATGAAGTTTCTCTGAATAAAAATTTCAAAGTGATTCTAAAAAGAGTAAGTTTGGTAAGTATTAAAAAAAAAAAAAAAAACAATTCTGAAACTTTAATACATAAATGATTTTTTCAAGTTTGAAAACTAATATAAAAACTGTTATATGATTTTTAAAGCTTTTTTTTGTTTCAAATAAGTTCATGTGATTTATTATTTGGTTGAGTTAAAGATAACAAAGGTCACTACGATATTATGCATGCAATATTTAGATTAGTTTTAGCGGTTATTTGTATAGATTATCTAGAAAAAAAGTAGGAAATTCGAAAAATATTAACTTCAACCAGCTTTTGAAAAAAGAAAGTAAAAAAAAAAACTTTTTGTGCTGTTGCCTAAATCCAAAACTATTTATTATCGTGCATAACTTGAAAATATCAGTAAAAAGATCAAAACTTTACCTAATACAAAAAAGTGCTCTTTAAATCCACTTTAAAACTACAGCTTAAACCTGAAATCTGAAGAAATAAAAAACAGAATGTACAGAATACAGAAGTTTCAGCTAAATTCATTTAAGCATTATAATCAGAGACTGGAGAAAATCTTAGAAAGCAGGGAAAGTTTTTAAGTGCCACACAAATTATTTTTCACACTTCGTAGAAAATTCAGTGTTACACGGCTTCTGAAAGTTTTTTTTTTTTTTCCCGGAAAGAATTAGTGTCTTCGAGAATTTTTAAGTCGAATTTCAGTGATGGTTTTCGAAAACGTTTGTAATTTTTACGAATTTTCTCAATTGCTGACAGAAAAAAACTGAAACCTTCGAAGGAGAATATCAATTTATTCTTAGAAATGTATCCTTTATTTTTATTGTGTTCTTAAAAAGGTAAATCCATCGTTCATCGTATGAGATAAAACAAAATTCCGCTCTTCTTGCAAATGTACGAGGAACATGATTCATATTTTATATGATGATTGTGAAAATATTTTTTTTTATGAACGACAAAAGTTGGAAAACGTTATGGAAAACCTGTGCGGAATTGAAAATCTTTCGGGATTTTGTTCTCAAGACTTTTGCATTAATTCCACTAAATATCATGCGGTATTCAGTGCGATTAGGAATCGAGAATTTGAGAATGGAAATTCCTAGTTTCAACCCAATGTGATTGACATTATTTTTTTCTATTTTTTGCACAAAACAAATACAATAATACAAAACCTTTGTCTGAAAACAAATCTTAATCTTAAAAAATAACTTTTTTCTTTCTTTTTTTATAGCTATGTGCTAATGCAAGTTAATCGAAAAAATAAATATAAATAAATTAGAAACTTAAAAAAAAAAACAAACGAAAATTGAAAAATTTCATCAAGAAAACTGCTTATTATGCAAACATTTCCGTAAGAAAAAGTAAACTGCATCCGTATGTAAAAGTGCTTCTAATTTTTCCTATATCCAAAAAAATATGAGTGGTTAAGGCCTGAATTTCAATGGAAAAATTACAGATTCCACACCCCCTTCTATTTAAATCAATTTAATTTTTATTTAAAAAAAAGGAAGCAAAAGATTTCGGTTTTCCTGCAAATGATTTTGGAATTCAAATGTTTTCATTTTTACTTTTAACTAGAAAATCGCACGGCAAGGCATGACGGGTGAAAATTGCATCTACATTTGAACGAAGCAATTGCCTGTTTAGTGATAACTTGATAGTTGAAAATTTAACCCTAACTTCAGTGGATTGACTTTAAACTTGACCTTAAACTCCAGTAGATAGCGTTCATTGTTGACCACTTTTTTGTTTCCTCATACCCTGAAAGCACAGTGCTACCAGTAAAACAGTTAAGTAACCGGATCCAGTTCAGCCCTGTCACAATAAAGGATTTTTCTGCATGTCAAACATTACTAAAATATGTTATCAAATTATCATGCCGGGGCGCGAGTTTCATTGTTAGTGACGTCAGGAGTGTTACTCGCGATCATTCGCTATTATATATATGAGGATGTGGTAAAGCTTAAAAAAACTTTAGGTATTGATTTAAAAAATTGACAATTTTTTATTTAAATAATGAAATTAGTTCTATTTTCCAAATAATTTTGTGAAATTGATACTTTGAATATTTCCTCGAATAGACGTCTGTATACTCGGGCATCAATATCAACTGCTTTGCCAACAAACATCGTCTTTCTAATGTTTCATACTCGATCTGTCATTAAATACCAAGTAGCTAATGATATATCTACCTTCATGGAGAATTCAAAGAGTAGCTGTCCGCATCCACGTATTAAGGGGAAGCAATATGTGAAAAATACAGATGGGAAGATTTCTAATTTTATAATGGGGTTGTTTCCTTCAGTCAAAAGTACTACTCTTAGCCACTGAAATTAAAAAAAAAAAAAAAAAGAAAAGAAAAGTTAGTTTGAAATTTGACATCTTGAATTTAAATTATGTTTTTCGCAATCACGAGTGTTTGTATGTAGGCGTGTGTGTTTGTGTGTGGGGGGTATGTGTGTTTGTGTGTAGGGGGTATGTGTATGTGTGTTTGTGTCTGTGCGCAGGCATGAGTGGGTAGTCGTGTGTGTGGATGTGTGTGTGTGGGAGTGGGTATGTGTATGTGTGTAGGCGTATGTGTTTGTGTCTGTGTGCAGGCATGAATGTGTGGGTAGTTGTGTGCATGTGTTTGTGTGTGTATATGTGTAGGTGTCTGCATGTTTTTGTGTGTGTATGTGTTTGTAGGTGTATGTGTGTAGGTGTATATGTGTGTTTGTGTGTATGTATTTGTGTGTGTGTATGTGTAGGTGTCTGCATGTGTTTGTGTGTGTATGTGTTTGTAGGTGCATGTGTGTAGGTGTATGTGTGTGTTTGTGTGTATGTGTGTGTGCATGTGTGTAGTTGTGTATGTGTGTGTGTGTAGTTGTGTATGTATGCGCGTGTGTGTAAGACATGGATGCAACCTGTAGACGACTTTCGCTAGAGGAGCAGCATCGTGAGGACCCGGTCGACGGTGATGGTGCGGAGGGTGGCGGTGGGAAAATAAAATGATAGGACATCAAAACAGTCAAATGAAAGCAATAAGCAATCGTGATTGCTCAAAAAAAAAAAAAAAAAAAAAAGGGACGAGAAAAAACTTTCATTTTCCCAACACTTTATTTTTAATTATTTTTTTAAATTGTCCGATTTTGAAGATAAGGCGTGGTCTTTATGACGTCAACAAATGATGTACGTTAGCGCATCTGTCTACCGCGTTTCCACATTATGATAATCAAGAAACGTATTAAATATTACGCTCTACGCTTGCTATTAACAATATCGTTGCCAACACATGTGAGTAAAGAAGCGAATTAAATACTGTGCTTTGCGAAAGACATCAATTAATGGCATTTTATCAATTGTGATGTCATCGGCAGAAGCGTAAACAATGAAAGCGCACCGATTAAAATACTTTTTTTTAAAAATATTAAACTTTGTCAAATTCTTTAAAAAATGTTCAGATCCTATGTTTTAAAGCATGCTCTTCCAGGAAAAAAATGCGTTTAAAATTTCGGGAACCACCCCATTACAAGCACTTAAACTGCTTCGTCGTATTTTATACAATGGAATTTTTGACATCATCCCAAAAATTGTTTTGAGAACATTCGACGCAGTAAAGATCGTTTCAATAAGACGTTTTTTTTCAACATGTGCAGAGTTATTTTCTTAAACATTAGACACATGCAAAGAATAAAACCGGGGGAAGGGGGGGGGGGAGGACGAAAGAAACAAAAGAAACATTGCAGGTGGAATACGTACTCCTACTGGGTGGTCCTCTTTTTTTGTGACTTACTCAAAACGTTGTCATTTAAATTAAAATTTGCACTTTATTTTATACAGCGTTCATGAAATTGAAAGGTCAAAAATTATAGCTTTTATAGTTAATGAAAAAGTCGGTTTTCGTTCTTGATTTCGGGAAAGATAGAAAATAAAAGGGCGCGTTTCAAAAGCAAGTTTAGAAAATGCATTTACTTTGTTTCAAAAGTTCCGCAGTAGCTCCTCCCCTACATTGAATCAAATAAAACAAATAATATAAACGTAGCCCCTTATTGTTTTGATTATTTAAAATAATCTAGTAATTATAATGACCGGTTATACAGTTACACAGTTCACCAAATGTACTAAGTAGGGAGTTTTTATTTTTGAAAACTAATTGAAGTGTTCGACGCCATACTCTATAAATTGTAAAGTTATTCTTTTAAAATACTGATGTTTTTAGCCTACTTTCCCACTAAAAGTCAGAGAAAGAAGAAAAAAGCATGGAAGAAGGCTTAATAAATCTTAAAAATATCGCTAAAAAAAGAACTCAAAAATAAGTAAAATAAATAAATAAATATGGAAAAATTAATAATTGGGAAAGGGTATTGAGATAGGGGAAAATGTCTGTCGGTACGTCTGTGTGTCGGTCTGTCTATCCCCCCTAATACGTTTTGAATGAATGGTCCGATTCAAACATTTTTTTTTTGTTTAAAATTGGCGAGGACACCTCATTCCCACATTTCACTTTTGGATGTGAACAAGTTTTCGTTCAGTTTTAACCATTTCAAAAAAACTTAGGATTAGCGACTACGGGGAAATTCAAGGCAAAAATAAATCTTGAACTTAGAATCGAAGTGGCTTCAACCACATTTTGTAGGAAAAAACTTTTGATAAAGAACATGTATCGAGAATACCTTTTTGATTTGAACAACTTTCCGTTCAATTTTGAACAGTTCAAATCTCTTAACATCAGCGCCTATGGGAAACTGAAAATCAATATAGATTTCGAACTTAAAGGCGGATTTACTTTAACCAAAATTTGTTGGAATTATCTCTCGCCGACCTTCTCCCGACTCCGACTCCGAGAATTTTGTGGCACTTGACTCTAACTCCGTCTGCTGTGCCCTAAATTTAGTTTAACGACTCCAGGATTTCGATTCTGACTTCGTAGCTTTGGCAAAAATGTATACAAGGAGGAAAAATGACTGACTCCGTCTCTTAAATATTCGACTCTGACTCCTGTATCAAAAAATAAGTCCGACTCCAACTCCACAAACATTGGCAGAGTTGCGGACTTTAAAAGAAATGACCGATTCCAAAGTTTAATATTTTGAAACAATTATTTTAATCGGTGCGCAGATTCAATATTATTTATAGGCTTCTGCATCTGACATTACAAGTGATGAACTGCCATTCACTGGTGCAATTAGCGCAGAGTGCAATATTTAATTCTTTTCTTTACTCATATGCAGTGGCAACTATATGGTTTATAGTAAACGAAGAGCGCAATATTTAATTCGCTTCTGAATTATCATAACCTGTAAACGCGGTAAGCAGTAAGAATAAACATTCAGCGCGCCAGGGGAATGCGTCAAAGTACATCATAAAGACTACGTCTTGTTTGAAAAATCGGGCATTTAAAAAAATTAATTGAAAAATAACTGTTGCGAAAATGAAAGTGTTTTCTGGGTCTATATTATTTTTTTGCCTATTCTATCAACTTCAGTGGGTGACTAAAAGTAGTACTTTTGACTGTAGGAAACGACCCCATTATGAGAGATTCATCAAACAACTACATTGATGCTTGCACAAGTTGTGAAAATTAATCACACAAACTTCTGAATACAGTAAGAATTTTAAAAATAAACAGTTAAGGAACTTCATAATTGGAAAGCGTAATGAACAGTGCATGCACGTGTTTTAGTGTTACAAAGAAACCTTTTTCCGTTCTGATAAACTACAAAAATTTGTTAAAGCTTATTTTTGTATCACAACATACTTTCTTGATGCTGAAGAACTCTTTTAACTCTACGAAACGAGCGTGGAAATGTTTTCCTTATAGTTTCGGATTAATTTAAACTTGCAGTGTTCCTAAAAAGGTACCAGCATCATTTTACGTACATCTTTAAAGATTAATCTTCTCCGCATAAAGGCTAAGGTTAAGGTAAATAGGTAGTAGGAGTCTTATTCTATAAGCATTATGTTTGTTCTATTTAAGCTCTTCTTAACAATTTTCTTTAAAAATCTCCCCTATTGCTAAATAAGAGAGGAAAATCAAAAGACTCAAATAATTTCATAATAACAAATAAAATTAGCACAATTTATACAAAGCAATGTGCGATGACAATTATGCAAATGTGTCTTATTGTGAATCTGCTATTGCATCATGGATTTCCTAAATTATCAAGGCTTCCAATACTTTCCCTTTTGAAAAATAAAACAAGACAAAGAATAAGGTTAAGGTAAGCTTTACAGTTCAAAAGTTCAAATGATACACAAATAAGCGAAATATTTTCTCTTCGGAAAATAAGATAGCTGAAGAATAAGAAAGATTTGAATTGAAAATGACTGTTAATCATGTACATACATAAGCAGGCTAATACATAGGTTAGTGCAATTATTTCAGCACACATTTCAAGTTCCAAGGACCAAAAGAATTACCCAATGCAATGGAATGTAAAATATTCATAAATTCCCTGACTTGGAAACAAAACGAACTCACCACTATTTAAAGTGATTGCCACTTTTATGAATCGTAATTTTAAAATGAAGAACATTCCATACTTATCAGTGCAACGCAATTCTAATGTCCAAATTCTTTCCAAGCGTAATGGGATTACTACAATATTTGGTGACAGTAGCATATGACCTTCTGCGACAGTTTTCTATCGCCTGCTGTCACGTCGCTGGATATCTTTGAAAATCGAATGCAAAAGAACAAAATGGGGGTCGTATAGTACGATGCTATCGCAAGTAGCTGAGCAAAATACCTTCTGTTTTAGGGAAAAGTCTATTGAAAAGAAATAATACAGTTTTCTGCTTTGTAACGAAGTTTATTTACACTCAAAACTCAGTTTATGTTTTTTTTTCAATATTTAAAATAAAAATAAGATCCTTTGGTTATAAGTGGCAAGTATTTTGATTCTTTCAAAAGATACGTTTTTTAATGACATTCATTAATATTTTAAACGTCGAATCTGTTATAATATACATCTAGAGCATTTCCCCGGACGCTCGTTTTCAGTACATAAGGGGTCATCCACAAATGATGTTACGCTTAGAGGGAAGGGAGAGGTTTTGGGAAAGTGTGAGTCTGTGACAAGGGGGATGGAGAGGATAACAGGGAAAGTGATATCTACATTTTTTAATGAAAATATGTTTAAGAAAGGTAGCGTAACCTGTGGAAAAGGGATTGAAGGGGTTAGACAGCGTGCGACACAGATTGCAAAGGGAAGGCGGGTAAAAATGCATAAAAAGTTACATCATTCATACACAGCCCCTAAGTACAAATTTGATCAGATGACAAAACGGAATATTTTATTCATTCCTAGTTCATAATGAAAACTTGTTCGATCTCTGTCGGATGTGAACCAACTCTACGATCCTATTCATCGAAACAAATCCCAAACTTAAAGAATAATTATTAACAAGGTTCCGTAGGTAACCCCAAAGGATCAAAAATATACTGCTAGGAGGTCCTCCATAGACCAACTCTCAGGGAAAATGTTAAGTTTTTTAAATGTTAAGATTTTTAGACAAGAAATGTTAAGCTATTTTATTCACTCCTAGTTTTTATTGAAAATTGAAGTACGAACTCTGCCGGACGTATACCAAATCTGTGAACCCATTCACCCATGAAAATCACAAACCAAAAGGAGAATTATTAACAAGGTTTTGTAGATAACACACAAGGGTCAAAAATGCACTGCGGGGAAATCCCGCATAGACCGATACTTAGGAAAAATGGCAAAACTTTTGGCCCCAGATTGGAACGTATTTCTGGTGTTTTTAGCATTTAGTTGCTCATTGCTAAGAACTATAACTTACTGATTAAAAAAAAGAAAAACAGAGTGAAGTTGCTCAATATGTTTTTATGCAACATAAAGACGCATCGTTGCATTATACGTTTTTAAGTCTCAGCTCTCATCGTGATGTAATAATTTTCTTTCAAAAGCTTACACTTAGCTTTTATCACGGTAAATATTAGAATTATTTCAGCAGATTATTTTGTTGTGAACAAAATATACAGTTGTCAGTAATAAACATATGTGTAATTAGGAAAAGTTTCATTCTAAGCGGAATTTGTTTCTTGCAAAATTTGTGGCAAAGCTTTACTTAAAAGGGTAGTAGAACATATCTTTCAATCTAAAATATGTGTAATTATTGTTTCTCACTCATAAAACTAGGCATTTATGCGTTAATTTCAACGTATACATTTTAATCTGACAGTGTATAAGGTTCGACTTTTCTAAGCTTATGCACTGTCAGATACTGCATAATTAAGTTATTTTCCAAGTGAAAATTAGTTATTTTTCACTGGTTGCCCAAACCCAATTACTCTTAAAATTTCAAGCTTAGAGAAACATAAGGATCAACTTTTTTTTGCCTGGAGCAGTAGAAGTTAGAGAAGTATTTTTGCGAACGGTAAATTCCAATTTAGTATTATAAACAGCCCGAATTGACAAACCAAAGCAAAGAAGGTGATAAAATCGTAATCAATGAAAATAAACATTTCAGTGGCGTAGAAGAACAGTTTAATTCGAAATTTTCTAAAACAGTATGTATAATTAAAAAATGATTACGATATCTACTCTATGAACATTTTAATTTGTTTTCGTGTTGTGAAATACGAAAGAATGGGGAGAGAGTAGGAGAAAAGAAGCGGAGAACAGATAGAAATAGGGAAATAAAAGGGAAAAAATGATTAGTAAAAGGATTAGAACAAGAAAAAATTAAGGGAAAAGGAATTGGGAAGCAAATAGTAAGAAAAAGGAATAGGGAAATAGTAAAACCCCTCCAATGCAGACACTAACGGGAAAATTTTTTTTGTTCGCTATAGAGGGGTGTTCGCAGGACTGGAGTTTAATGATGTTATTTGCCTCGGAATTGGATAATTAAAAATTGTCCGCATAAGAGGGGTGTCCGCATTTGAGGGGTGTTCGTTAGGAGGAGGTTTACTGTAATAGGGAAAAATGATTAGTGGAAGGATAGGAACAAGAAAAAATTAAGGGAAAAGGAATTGGGAAGTAAATAGTAAGAGAAAGGAATAGGAAAAACAAGGATAAGGGAATATAGGAATAGGGAATGATTAGAGAAAAATTAGGAATAGGAAAAAAAGTGGAATAGGGAAAGAATAGAGAAGAGAGAAAAATTTATACCTTCAATTTTATATTGTGAGGTAAGTATGATTCTCAAAACTGTAGACTAATTTAAAATAAATATCAAATCCAGCGATTCTTAAAAAATACCAGGCTATCGAAGTATGTATGTAAGTAGAAGGGCTGTGGAGTCGGAGTCGGGATGATTTTGGATTAAAGGAGTCGGAGTCGTTAAAAACATGACGACTCCGACTCCGGGCTTCTTTATTTCTTCATTTTCACTGACTGTCCTTGCATTTTTTTTTTTAAACTCACTACCAATTATTTAGATTACATGTATAAAATGTTGCTTATGAGAAAATAACTGCCATTATGGCAATTAGCTGACTTGAGTGTTTACCGAATTTTCTGTAACCAACCCCTAGTGTGCTAGCTTTTTAACTTAACAAACAGCAACTGTCAGCAAACGATTTTGTTGCTTAACATTTTCAAGTAATAACTTTTAAATAAGAATAGAAATATAGTATTTTGTTCGATCTCAGTTATAAAATAGTAAAAGGAAAGTGACAACTCAGTAAGTCGAGATCCGTAGCTCAGGGGGAAATTTCTGAGGGTTTTCGACAAATTCAAATAAGGTCTGGCGCGAAATTCCTAATCCAAAAGATCCGATGAAATATATCTAATGTTTTTTTTTTTAATTAAGACTATTTCTATAAGCTTGGTTCCTACCAAAAAGTATGGAACAAAAGAAGTGTAAATGATTTCTTGGTTACAACACTCAATAACTGCAGTTAGTCTTAAAATCTTCATATTGAAAGTTAATTCTAAAGCAGCCTATAAAATTTAAATTAAAATTTTTTCGAAGAAGATATATAGGTATAGTAAAAGCTATTCGTAGCTAAGCCGCATGACGCAACATTTTGTGTAAAATTTGCTCCTGACGTATATGTACCCGGCCTCTCCCTGCAATGTAGTGCCCTACTTTCGTTGAAATGTTATTGATGAAATATAATTTAAAATATATTCGGGAAAATTTTCAGAATTGAAGTATTTATATTTTTTAAATAAACTCTGAAATTAACTTGGGGGTGGGGGGCACCTACCAGATGGGTGTCACCCGGGGCAAACCACTCCCCTTCAAGAACTTAGGCTTTGAAAAAAAAAAAAAAAAACTTTTTTCCCTTCAAGTTGCAGCTTTCAAAAATGGAAAGCACACGATTTGATCAATATGTATTTGTTAAACATTAAAGGAGGGCAAATTACAAGCACAGTAGAACCTCGATTAACCGAGCTTCGATTAACCGAGGTTTCTGTTAACCGAGCCGATACTGAAGTTTATTTTTCGTAGACAGGTAAGACCTGAGAAAGATAAGATGTTTCATTTCTCTGTTGTTCAGGTGTTTTATGCTTTTTTTAAAACACAAAAGAATGTACATTTAACAAAATAATAAATTTTTAATTTGAAAACTTATAATATCTTTCAGAAATATCTTTTTTTTTCTGTTTTAAACTTGATATTGTAAGAATATTTAATTGACTCTTAAAAACTACTACATATTATTTCCATTTTTAGTTTTTTAACTGTAAAACATTCCTTTGTATACGTTCATTTTCATCTTTTAAGAATATTCTATTGTGTTTACTATTGATAGTTTTTGAAATTTGCAACCTTGACAAGTTTTATGTATAAAGTTTCTATTAACCTAGATTTCCGACATCCGAGGCATTAGCGGTCCCAAATAGCTGGGATGATCGAGCTAATCCTTTTAAATTTACTAATCCTTTTAAATTTTGGAAAAAAAAATGGTATCTTTAAGTCATTTTACTTTTAAACTAGTAACTGTTGAAAATTTGGTTTTTAAATCGAATTTCTAACATTGTATGCATCTTAGGTTTACGGTAAAATACAAAATGTGAAATTTTCACAAAAAGGAATTAATATTTCAATTTCTGTTGGGTGATTTTCCCCCATTCCCCTAAAGGCGGGGGAGGGGGAAGCAATTGAAAAAATGCTATAAAATAAAAATTAAAAAATCCGGAGTCGGAGTCGTGCGCTTAAAAATCTAGGAGTTGGAGTCGGAGTTGACTATTTTCCTTCCGACTCCGCAGCCCTGATAAGTAGATCTTGAACACAACAGGTGTCTTGCAAAAAAAAAACGAGCAAGATATGTATTCTGTAAATACCCACACAGCCCCCTAGGCAACCTACTATCAGGTAAATACTCAAGTCGAACAGATCAACTAAACAAACCGATTCAACCATGAAAAAAGAAAAACTTACAGAAGCAAAAAGAAGGCACTCAAAAGCTGATATCTACTACACTACTGAAAAGTTAGGAGCAGACTATCAATACCGGTGAAATTTGAGATAGCGTCGACATTTTAGAATGCGGAAAAAAATGACAACTAGATGTGGTGGAGACAGAATTTTTGGTTTTTCTTTTTATCGCTGGTTCAGGGGGGTTGGTTAAAGGCCGGTGAGGACTTATTCTTTGTTGAGACACCGTTTCGATTGTTGTCAAAACACCCTGAGGCTTTGTTTTAATTAGCCGTTAAGGGGAGGATACAGTTTGCTATCCAATGTCAGTTTTAACTTTCACTGAATGGTATGTGGTTTTACTGGATTACTCGGTGGTTGTGTGACGTTTTTGATTTCTTGCTTTTGTTCACATTTTTTTTTCAATATGGACTTTTTTCCGCCGATGAGTTTTTGTTTTCACATGGGCGGGTCCTTTGATGTTAGGAATTTTGTAAAATGATATTTTGCGTGGGAAAATGCTAACCGGGTTTTGTTTGTCCGCCAGTTCGTTGTTGCTTTCTTTCTTTTCTTTTTCAGATTTATGGAACACTACTGTCGACGGTTCCGTTCAAATATTGCATAACAGACTGTCGTGCTGAATTTAGCTCAATTACTTTGATGCTAATGTCTGCTCTATACAAGTACGGATACAAGGGGGGAGGGGCTAATGGGGGTCCTGACCTCCCTCCCTAAACCGCCAAGAGAATAATACACCCACACAATGTTCAAATACTTTCTGAACAAAATGTAAACAATTGCAGTAATATTTTCAATTCATTGATTATTATTGTTAGTAAAAAAATAACTACATTTTCTTGCACGTAAAATAAAGTAATGTTTATGCTGCACTAAGAGCCTTGTTTTTAACCGATTTGGTGTTCTTAACTGACACCCAAGTAATTTCAGAAAATTTTCAACCAATTCTACATTTTTTAGCGTGACCCCTTTCCCTTTAAATAGTAGTATGTATCCATCTCTCGTTCAAGACGTACTTATTTGCTCCAACTAGTTAATTATGATTTTACAATTAAGTGTATATCGTGCTATAAATATTTTTAAAATTAGAGAAAATTTTTCTATTTAGCATTTAGTGGCTGTTTTTTTCTTTCTAAATTTAGAAAGTTAGGAAAGTTTAGGAATTATAAAGTAATATCTTTTTATTGCGTCAAATTACATACACGGTCGATCGGAATAACTGTGCCGTTTTTTTTAAAACTGATGTATGGAGCTCTATTATGTTTTAAAACCAGCTTAAAGGTGATGCAGTTTATTTGTGCTATTGAAACACTATTGCATCTATTATCTGAGCCGTAATAGCCGGGGCCTTCACGTGGTGCTACCTGGGTAACGCTACACCTTCTCCTTTCATCAGTTACGGATGTTTGCTGAGATTTGTATATGTTCAGCGGCTTTGGGGGGGGGGGGGGAGCGGTAAATTATGTGGGCAATAGGCCACCCCCCGGACTAGATCTTATATCTGAATCCACGGCATCTAGAGTCGAATTTTGTAATGAACTTATTGGGACTAAAGGGAGGGGGAGGGGCACACGTCACTCGTTAACGGGGGCCGAGTAGCGATGGAACCGAACTCAGTATTGACGTGGCCGCTTCAATGTGTACCGCATCTATCAGCTAGTTTTGGAAAGTAGAGAGGCAAGTATCATCGTTTTCAAAAACTGGAAGAGATGTCCCACTTGGTACAGTTGTCCTGGTTGACGGCATATATCACTTATTCAAAAAAAATTGTGTTCACTTTTACGAGAAATATGTAAAAGATTAAATAAAATATTGAAAAAAAAATGTTGAATGTCTCAACATTTTTCAACATTTGTTACTTTTCTCGGAAAACTTCATAAAAATTAAAACTGCACTGGTTTTACAGCATTGTGACCGCGCTTTTCTGTGCTTACTCATAAAGTATTTTTACCCAATGTGAATGTATAATATTAAAGATGAATTAGGGGGGGGGGGTCATGAACCACATGACACTCTCCTTGTATCCGCCCCTGACTTACCCACGTAAATAATAGAGGCATTTTATACTTTAACACGCTTGTGTGAAATGTTAGTGCTCGTATCTTTGCAATTATATCGAGGAAAAAATATCGTAAATAAAGTTTACATTTGCAAAGCCTTTAACTAACTAAACTTACAACTAATTTATTGTGCTCCGAAAAATGCATAATTTGTTTGCACAAATATTCGCTTGATGGTTTGCGGAATGAAGTTGCTGGTTGCGGATAAATGGAACGTTAGTACAGCAGTTAAATCTCGTTTCCAAAACGAAATACACTTTGTATCAAGTTACAACAAAATAGATGTTTATATCCTTCAAAACTTATGTTTTTGATTAAAAAAAACAACATTGAGCAGTTTTGAAAGGAAATGGCTCTGAAGTAAAATTCTTCATGTTGGCGCTGATAAACAGTATAATGGGACAGTAAGTATAAATGGGATTCTTACAGTAATTCTTACAGTAAGTATAAATGGGATTGAACGTTTTCTCGTTTGCATTCATATGGTAGCACATTTAGTTATTCCAGATATGCTTTCTCATTCCATTTCTCTCACTTTAAATTTGCCAACTTTGTGTCTCACTTAAATAAAGTTTTGAATTGAGAGAGCTGTAGTTACGTAGGATTTCGTTTGAAAATGCCGAATCGAAAGCATCTTTCGAAAACACATCAAAGAAAATTAACGTACGGAATTTAACAGAAAATTCCTGAAATTATTTTTTTCTAAATTAACGCAAAACTTGATGCTCTCAACATTTAAAACAGTGTAAAGTCGATATACGTCGTTTTTTTTCTTTACCTTAGTTTTGTTTACATTAGTAAATATTTTTATTTAAGTTAACTTTTTCCAAAATCAATTGAAGGATATGTTTTAAATTGATTACCAGGAACTCTTCTTTAAAAAAAAACATCATATTTTTTCTAAGTAGGTACTACACGTGATTTCCTGTATGAAGACATAAAGTTACAATTTTCAAAAATCCTATGCAATCCTTCATAAAACTGTGCACGATAGTTTTCATGACTTTTCTTGTACCAGAGAAGGGAGGCGAAGGATTCTTCTACCGAAACAGAATTATATATATAAGCAATTTTTATTGATTACTTGTCAAAGATAACGATTAACGATTTTAATTCATTTCGTTGAATAATGAAGGATTATTCATTAGAATACTTTAAAGTGTAAATGCATTAGTATTTGTGTTTTAATCTAATGTATATCGAAGCAAAGTACTGTCCAAATATTTTAACTATTTAACTAGCAGCAGTGCAGCATCAGCTGTAAATAACTTTGCTCATATTGTGAGGACTCAGGCACACGGTATTAATTCCGTAACGAAATGTCTATCAATTGCATGAGTCTCTTTGTAAATATATTTACTGAAATTAAACCAGCTTTAGCAAATCCAACTTAATATCAGACCATTTGTTTAAACCAGTATCGGATTAAATTTGTGAGTGTATTATTGAAAATTTGTTTGCCTCAAAATGAAAGGCATCCGTCAAACGTCAAATGCGCAAATATTTTAAAACTAAGCCGGATTGTATCATTTATTCAACTATAAAATAAAGCATGCGTGACAAAAGAAATACAAGCCCTGGTAATAACTTAAATACAGTGTTAAAAAGACCCATTTACACAAAAAAGTATGCATGAAAGAAACTTTGTGTATGAATGTGTTTGTGTAACTGTTTCATCTATGGGCTCAGTACACGCATGGATAATTATTGAGCAATCACGATTGCTTATTGTTCTCATTTGACTGTTTTGAATTCCTATCATTTTATTTTCCCACCACCTCCCTCTGCCAGCACCACCGTCGCGTCGACCGGCCTCACGATGCTGCTCCTCTTGCGAAAACCGCCTCCAGGTTGCGTCCATATCCTACACACACGTGCATACACTGACACGCCTACACACACATACACACACTCATGCCTGCGCACAGACACAAACACACACTCCTACACACACACACACACACTCATGCCTGCTTACAGACACAAACACATATGCCTACACACACACACACGAACTCCTACACACACAGCACTGCATACACAACACGCACACACATGCATACATACACACGCATCCACACACATGCGCCTACACAAACACACACGCACATTCATACACACACACACGCTGATTGCGAAAAACATAATTTGAATTCAATATGCCAAAAATTCAAATTAATATAAATTTTTTTATTTGCGTTTATTGCAATTTTTCGTATTTCAATAGTGCTCAGCCTTTTCGACCCGAGGCCCTTTTCCCTTTTTGTACGAGAATATTAGGGCCCAATACGTTTTTCTTTTCAAATTAAAGTCTGTGTTATTCTGAGCTAGGGAATTTTATATTAATTGCGGCGCACTGTTGCAGAAGCCGCTACTATCCATTTTAACATAAGTTTTTGCAAAAGTAAAATAATAATAATAATAAATAAAAGTTTTAAAAACATCGCTGAAAGCATTGATTTCGTTTTGACTGTCACTCAAAACTGCAGCTAACTCTGAAAACCATTTCAAAAAGCTAAACACCAAGCAAAAATTTCCCGAATCGTTCAGATAGCGAATTCCATCAGTCATACGGTCTTAACGAATATAAACACATAGCTTAACTTTTTGCCTTCTGATGCCGCTAAAGTTTTTAAGATGCTATAAAACCTTTCGGGAGCAGTTCTTGTTTCTTCTACACACGCGAAGCCATAATATGAAAAACTCTTTAATCCATAACCACAATAGATGATAAACTGAAGACATTAAAGGAGCAACAAACGCTTAGTTTAAATGATATGGTGGCAATGAAAAACCAGCTCGGGGACTATGCATTAATTGATTATGGTAATATTACGAACCTAATACGATGCGAATTTAACAGAACCACTAAGACCCAAAATTCGCGAAAGAACACAACAAAACTGTAATCGATTTCATTAGATTCGTTGGATAATCCAGACTAGCTCTTAAATGTCCACTGGTTGTTAAAATGGTAGATATTTCAAAGGAAAATTCGAAATAATAGACAGCTTCGGAATAATCAGGTATCTCAGAAACATAGAGAAGTAGCTACAGTCGAGCCTGCTTAGTCAGGGCCGCCGAGAGTCAAGACGTTTAGGTCGTCGGGCCTCTCCCTCCCCCATAAAACACATTAAACGTATACTAATCCAATTCCAAGTCTCATTCCAAGCTTCAAGTGCTGGTCCCTTAGTTTGCGACTAGGCTGACATGGCCTTTCGCCGGCCCTGCGCTTAATGGAATATTAGTCAGAAGTACATTCCACTTAATAGAATAATTTTTCAATGAACCAAAGAGTTGTAATTAGTTCCTGTGATCCAGGATAATGGAATATCCCGCTTATTAGAATATTTTTCGACGGAAAATTTGCTGCTCCACTAAGCGGGTTTAACTGTATCCAATTATTCTCCAGTGAACGTTGAAGAGGTATCCTGCAGATTATTTAATGTATCTAATACAATATATTACACTTTTTTCGTCAACATCCCATCAATGAATTTTTGTTTCAATGGGATCTTTTCCGAAATTTTAAAAGTATTTTTTTTCTGAAAGAGCATGCTTAAAAACATAGGATCTGACCATTTTTTAAATAATTTGTTTAGGTTTAATATTTAAAAAAAAAATACTTAAATCGGCGCGCTTTCAATCTTTCTGCTTCTGTCCGATGACATCACAAATGATAAAATGCCATTCTGTGTTGCTATTCACAGAGTAAAATTTTTAATTCGCATCTTTATTCTTTACTCACGTGTACTGGCAACGGTATAGCTGATAGCAAGCATAGAGCGCAATTTTAATTCGCTTCTTGATTATCATAACGTGGAATCGCGGTAGAAAGATGCGGCAAAATGCATCATTTGTGATGTCATCAAGACCACGCCTTGTTTCAAAAATCGGACATTTAAAAAAAATAATTAAAAAATAACTGTTGGGACAATGAAAGTATTTTCTGGGTCCATGCTTTTTTTTTTGCTTATTCTATCAATTTCAGTGACATAAATTACTACTTTTGACTGAAGGAAACAACCCCATTGTTAAGTTTATTACATTAAATATCCAAGGGTGGTACATATAGATATTTAAAAAATAGATAGAATTTCTTGATTTTCTACAAAGACTATTAATTTTTAACCGCTTAATGGTATTGTAGAAAAAGAGGAAGGGCTGGATATCATCGAATAGTTTATAGCCTTTCTTGCAATCCTTTCGTAGTGGAGTGGACTTTGATTTAAGCAGGATCCCCTAAAGATCCGTAGGGAAGCTTAGAACTAGGTGCCAATGAGTGCTAATAGTACAACATACCTCTGCAAATTTCTACCCACATCTGTTTTTGAAAGAAAACACAATTTTTATACGTAATTGTGACTAGAGGAATACGTTTCTACCTGGTTGCCCATCAAAATGTGTTGGAGGGAACTTGCTCGGTCATCTTTGATTTCAGGTGCGTTTTTTCAGTTTTCGTTTCGTATCTCAAAAACTATTTACTTGCGAGCAAACTTTTTTGCTGCTTGTTAAAATAGCCAAGTTTTCCTTAAAAAATGTGTTTTTATTTTAATTGTAGCTGTAACAGGTGAGGAGATATTTAATTTTAAAGTTCGTGAATTTTTAAAAAATCCTCTATTTTCTTCTTTTGTT
The DNA here is from genome assembly GCF_026930045.1 of Uloborus diversus. Classification (NCBI taxonomy): domain Eukaryota; kingdom Metazoa; phylum Arthropoda; class Arachnida; order Araneae; family Uloboridae; genus Uloborus; species Uloborus diversus. The sequence goes on along the minus strand of NC_072738.1, from coordinate 112,831,129 downwards.
TTATTTTTGGGATTCAGCGCGAGGCCTGCGAATCACTTTTCGTTTCCGCGCAGACCTGAAATCTCACTTGATTGCAATTCTTGCAAAGCTACGTAGTCCAGGGAGTTATTTTCTCCCTCTGGGAGCTTAATTAGTCTGGACAAGCCGTAATCGAAGTGAAACCTATACACCTTATAAATACTCTTAGTTAATCTTTAAACTGGGAGCTAATAATATTTCTTACAACAGAAGGAAGTCTGCAGTCGTGCAACTTGTAGCAACTCAGGAAACTTTTTTACAATGATACTTGCTATTTCTAGGAAGTGGATAAAAACCATTGAAATCCCGAAACGTTACACGGAAATACTCAGTAACGTTTCAGAATTTTTTCACAGGGTATAAAAAAATAAATAAATTGAATATCTTCAATTTTTTCGTCGCGCGCATCTCGTATGTTTGTTACCAAGTTGGAGTGACTACTCCAGTTCTAGTCTAGTGCAGTAGAGCAAATTTATATATAAAAAAATGTTTCTAAAACTTATTCAAATGCCTACATTGTTGAAGTTACATGACCAGCATTTGACACGAAAGCCTTCTGAAAGAACGTTGCGAAAAATTTTTAGAGTCCTCCACGACAAGACATTTAAAATACTGGAATACATTAGTTTTTTGAATATCAGCTCATAAAACAATTATGTGGGCTCTTGCTATGAAGTCCTTGTGTAAAGACAAATTGATAACAAATTTAGATTAGGACCTTTCCCCTACAAAAGGATTAAGCTCGCCTCGGCCATTTCAAGTCTCATAATTACTTTCTTAAAAGAAAAGCTCCCGTCTCATCAAAGTGCTTTTTGTTATTTTTCACTTCCTCACCCATAATTTTGATAACTTTTTCGGATTTGTCGAGCTATAGGCGCTTCTTTTACGACTCCTATAAATTGCAGATGTTAACTATTTATAAGTTTTCCCTCGGCCTCGTTAAAATGTCGACTCAGAGGAGCTTAAGGTTATTTAGGGAAAAGTTATATTTCCATTTTATTTTCCGGCCAAATATTCCTGAGGATTTTGTGGAGCACTAATAGCTTCGGCTCTGGCCATAACTTGAAAGTGGCTTTAATTCCGAAGGAAAAAGTCTTAAAGGCCGGTAACAATGTTAATGAAGACATAAGCTTGTCGACGAATGAAATGGCGATAACCAAATTTAAGTACTTTGTCGGTAATGTGATTCAATACACGGGGATTACTTCGTTTTTGCAAGTATGAAGGTCATTTTTTCTTTCTTGTACTTTATTGAAAGTGATTTTTATTTACTTTTTACGTTTTCCCCCTATTATTATTTTTTTTCAGCAAAGATTTTTTGTTACGAGATTTCCAAAGGAAATTAATTTTTTTTTTCTGCTATTTTTAAAGTCCCTTTTTTTAAGGCAGGAAGTTTTCATTTACCTATATAACACAGAAAAAAGTCGTAAAATAGATAAAAGTTTAGGATGAAGTTTTATCCCAGATTCGATTCTCTTCTAATGCAGTTGAACATTTAATGTCGAACGTAACACTTTGGGTTTAAATAAAAATAAAGCAAATGTGTATTAAAATTAAAGTTCCAAGAAGCGCTTAATCTTCAAAAAGACTCTTTAAATTAAAGGGAAGCTATTTAATTAAATAATTCTCCACTTTAAGGGATCGCTGAAGAAAAAGAAAATAATTTTTATATGCAGCATTTTTTAGCTTAACTGAAAAAAAAAAAAAAAAAAAAAAAAACCCACTTAAAACACGGAATTCCATCTGTATGTCTTGAATTGTTTATTATGACACTAAATAATATTTTTGCAATTATGTTCCATGTTTTACATACTATAAAGCACCCATTAATTATTTATTTGTTATCAAGTATATGTGCACTAGTTTGACAAATATAACTCCGTTTGAAATACTTTTAACTATATTATGTCAGTCGAACAGTTTAGTATTGTTAAGTGCAAAATAAAGCCGGTTTTTCTTAATGCCAATTTTCACACCAGAAGATTTTTTTTTAAAACATATGATATTCATCTGTGATAATGAAAATATTAGAAAAAATAGAAATAAATTTAGTACCTACATTACTTTTTATTATCTGTGAAGTTTAGTTTTTTTTTTCTCTGCGCATTAAAGCAAATACTTGAAAATCTGAAATGTTTTTAATTCTAAACGTAGAGTTTATTATCTGTAATACGATTCATTTGAATTTGAAATCTTGCATTAATTTACATGGTATAAAGCAGGGTCACGGAGTCGGAGGAAAAAAGACTGACTCCGACTTATTTACCCCAAAATTAGCCAAATTCCAACGCCGCAAGCACCGGCAGAATTGCGGACTTAGAAGGAAAATCACTTAGGAAAATCACTTACTCCGACTCTTAAAATTTTAAACCTTCGATTCTCGACTCCTTTACCCAAAAATAAGTCCAACTCCAACTCTTCGACTCCGACTCCAGAGCCCTGGTATAAAGTACACATTATAATGAATTTATTTATCCGTGACGAAGACAAAGGTTCATAATTTCTGAATTTTTATTTTTATTTATTTGTGCATATATTAAAACCTATATTAAAACAAATATTTAAAAACCTGCATTGTTTGTAGTGTCAAAAATACTGTTCATTATCTGCAATATGATTGGCGTGGATTTAAAACCTTGCAATAATTTACATGACATTAAGTACATAATTTAATGTATTTCATTAAGCTACTCTAGTATTACATATCTGTTTAAGAATCGATTATTTGCGTGATAATACGTTTTCACGAATAAGTTATATATTTTCTTTCCGATAATAAAGAAACAAGTTGAAAAACGTAGATTCATCACTAAATTATCTCCCCATAATATTACTTTAATTACCAATCCATGTTTGACATTATTTATGTCCCCAACATTATCTAGATATTTTCTATATGTTCGGTTCGGTTTTTGTGATTAATATCATATCAATATATTTATTAAAATGGTATTGAACGTGAACGGAATTACAATGCAAAAAAATAGCCGAAATCCATCTCCTTTAATTAACATAAAATGTGCAAATTAGTACATGTGCTCTTCAAACGTGATTCGACAAGTGTATGATCATCAATTGGAGAGTTATTCCTTTTTCTTTATCAATACACAATACAAATTCCGATCTTGGAGTGTTATCTCTGCAACTCTTGTAACACTTAGCAATCTCATTTCTAATTTAAGAAGACTTAGGCCTGCCACTGACAGACATCACATAACTCATCCCTTGTATTCTGCCATCCCTTGTCCCCCCTCGGTTATCATTAACCAAGGATCTCTGTCCCGATTTCGATCAAAGGCACGTACCTCAAAGAGATCTCTTACAAGTAAAAAAATCGACCCATCCATAAAACAAGAAAAAAAGTCAAATTGACCAGAACATAATCCATGCCCATCTCGCGTGTATGCCAAGGAGAAATGTTCATCTTACTATTATTATGATCGGACATATAGGTACGGAAAAATTTCTTATTTTTTTACTGGTATTATTATGATTATCTATTTTGCCAGAACAGAATGAAAGCACTATATAATAGCGGTGCCTTCCATAAGTTGAGCAGTCTATAATTTCGGACCAGACCAGTCCCCCGAGACAAGGGCCCAGTCACGATTTGCTGCGGGCGCGTATAATTAAAAGCCATTCCAGGCCCCGGTGCGGTGGTAATTATTGATCACGTGGGCACGGTCTCACCACCTGATAAACGATAGTAGCATTACCGGTAGCCGTAACATCGGTAGCAATAACATTTGATCTTTCGCCCGCAAAATTCGAAGAACGTGAGAGCTGATTCCGATTTTCTATTTTCATGAATGAAAGATGGAAATCCACGAGTAGTTCCCACACGAAGATGTGAGATATAGTACTCCAGGTGCATTTTGTTTACGAGTATATATAAACAATCTCTTTGCCTTTTCATTCACTACTTATTCAATTTCTGCAAAACAGAATTTACTTCCCTTTCTCGGGCTGAGTTTCTGTAAAGTAGTAAATTTTCTTTTGTTAATTTTAGTACGTTAGTTAATATCGTTGATCATACAGGTGAATATTAAGAGGCAAAACGAGGGTATTTTTTCAGTCCCCAGTGGCCAGTAGTGACAATAAACTAATAATTACATTACTATCCATTTTTAATAATGGTTGCCAATTTGTTTTACTCAAAGTGCAAAGCTATAATTTTTTAAGAAAATTGTTTTTGTAATAATCCAAAATAAATTAATATCGATAAAAATAAAGTTTGATTTTTAGTCCGTGAAATTCGAGGAACGTGTGAGCTTGTTTCGATTTTCTGTTTTCGTGAATGAAAGATGGAAATCGACGAGTACCAATCAAAGATGTGAGATGAATGATGAATTTTGTTTACGAGTACATAAACAGTCTTTTTGCCTTTTCATTCACTACTTATTCAATTTTCGCGAAACACAATTTGCTTCCCTTGATTGGGTTTAGTTTTTGCAAAGTAATAAATTCCTTTTTATTAGTTTGGGTACGTAACCTAATATTATTGATTATGCTAGTGAACATTAAAAGGCGAAACGAGGTAAATTTTTTCAGCCGCCAGTGGTCAGTGGAAACATAAGAATTACTATAGACATTACTAGCAATTATTTTAGAAATGATGGCCAATTAATTTCACTCAAAGTGCAAAACCATAGTTTTTAAAGAAAATTGTCTATATAAATATTCTAAAATAAATTAATTAATATCGATATAAATAAAGTTTGAATTTTAGTTCGTGAAATTTGAGGAACATGTGAGTTTGTTTCGATTTTCTATATTCATGAAGGAAAGATGTGAGCTATGGGGTGAATTTTGCTTACGAGAACATAAACAGTCTTTTGGACATTTCATTCACCATTTATTAAATTTCAGCAAAACACAATTTACTTTTCTTTTTCGGATGAGTTTTTTAAAGTAATAACAACTCTGTAAATATGTCTGTATTTTTACTTAATACAAAGGGTACTGCAAAAGTTTTGCAATACAGCTTCATCTATTTGATTTTCTCAAAGTAATTTCCACCACATTCAATACATTTCTCCATTCGTTGAAACCAGTCCTTATAACAGCTCTGCCAAGTTTCATCTGGGAGAGAGGCCCATTCATTTTCCAAAGCCCTCAGGAGGTCCTCGTCACTAGAAAAATGTTTTCCTCTCAGCTTCATTTTCACATGCGGGATTAGTGCAAAGTCACAGGGAGCAAGGTCTGGACTGTAAGGCGGGTGCTCAAGAAGTTTCAGTCCAGTAGTGGCGAAATACTCGGTGCAGGCTCTGGCACGGTGAGCTTTAGCATTATCATGGCGGAGGTACCAGGTGTCCATTCTTGACTTTGGTTGCAGATTTTTCAAGGATTCTATGACTTTAGGCAGGCATTGCTCAGTGTACCACTTAGCTGTGACGGTCTTCTGTGCATCCAAAACGACACGCTCTACAATTCTGCTCGACCTGAAAAATACAGCGATCATTTTTTTCTTTACAGATCGAATTTTTCTGACAGTTACAGGTGTATCTTCATCTTCAAAGACCCAATATTTGTTTTGAGCCTTGGTCGGCACATCATAATAGTACAGCCAAGTTTCGTCACCTATCACTATGCTGTTCACATGTTGACATTTTCCCTTATTAAGCAATTTCAGCATCTTTTGGCATCAGGTCACACGATGGGTCAGTTGCTGTTCCGTCAGACTATGGGGCACCCAAAGACAACAAAGTTTCTTTCCCTTTAAATGATCGCTCAGAATCGAATCAATTGCTGGTGCATTAATCAGTAAGGTATCCTCTATTTGTTGATATCTCACTCGCCTGTCTTCATCAAGCATTTTCCTCGAAGCAGATATGTTTTCCTCTGTTACCGACGTTCGCGGCCTTTTCTTCTCTCTCAGCGTCCTCCAAAGTGAAATCTCCCCCTTCAAATTCTCTGTATCACCTGAATATAGTCGCACGATGTGGACAATCATTATTCAATGCAAGTACACTTCTTTTAAGCATTGATCTATACTTAAATCACGCGCGAAATTATATCTCAAAACAGCTCTAAATTCAATACGTGACCACGACGCCATAGTACGCACTTTAATCTGTCACTGCTTATGAACAACAGAGGCCAGAGATGTGTTACTGGTGGCTACCATCCAGGCATGGACATGTCTTTACACGCAATAACTTATAGCATCCTGGATCTTTCTGTTCAGTCACATTGCAAAACTTTTGTAGTATCCTTTGTATCTTGGTCATGCAGAAAAAGACACGGAAAAACTTCAGGAAACTTTTATGGTAAATATTACTGTAAAATGGAGTGTACACAGTACAGGAAAAAATGCAGTTTATTGTACCAAAAAAAAGCAAATGATTGCTGCGCCCATTGATACACAACGCGTATTACAGTGCGAAGCACATAACAGGGTATTTATTTCCCCTCTTTCGATTTGCCCCAACTGGTATGGTGGTCGTGAGATCGAACCTGCAGCTCTTTTGTTGCATTTTTAAACTCTCGTTTATTCTACTGTAAGATTTTACGGTAAAAGTTACTGGCTACATGGATGCCAGTGACTTTTACCGTAAAATTTCAGGATTTGTTTTAACAATGTAGTAATAATATATAAAGGATGTTCCTATTCTTTTAAAGAACATTGTAAAAGCACGTTTTGCCTAACAAAACCATAATTTCATTATTAATTGAACACTTATTTTTTTCACCCATCCCAACCTTTTATGACGACGTCTTAGGTTTTATCGTACTGGGGGCAAACATTGCTATGATTGAAGTTGAACACTTACGTATTAAGCAATAAATAAATACCTTTGTGCCGAGAAATAACAGGAAATATCCAACGTTGTTTAGCACAAATAAACAGATTTCAGAATACACGTGTTTCGAGGTTTCAAGGAACCCCTTTTTCAATTCAAAGGTGTGAGCTTCTAGATGTCTTTACATCTAGAAGCAATGAAGGGGTTCCTTGAAACCTCGAAACACGTGTATTCTGAAATCTGTTTATTTCTGCTAAACAACGTTGGATATTTCCTGTTACTTACGTATTACTTTACATAGATTGCTAGATTTTTAATAGTAAAACAATGTCTACAAATTTTTCAAAACGTATTTTTAAAAAAATTTAATTTTTTTTTAAAATATTACCAACAGGCAATTGCTTTGTTCAAATTCAGAAGCAGTTTTGACCTGTCATACCTTGACGGGCAATTTTCTAGTATAGCAATAATATTTAAATTTTCCGCGAGCAAAGTTAAAAACTTTTCAATTTAAATTTGCTTTATTGCGTCTTATCATTCCAATAACTGCGTTTCTATTGGCAATGGAGAGACATTAAGCTTCGTGTTTTCACTACCTGTTGATTCAATTAAATTCTTTTAATCTATTAAACGTTTGTTTATACTTTTGTTGAAGCATAAATATTTTTTATGTTGTTCTTTTTTATTAGGTCTTTAAAGTGTTTTACTCTCTGTACTTTTTAGATAAATAGTAAATTTCATTTAAGGGAAAGGGGGGCACAAGTGAACATTTCTTAATTTCTCGATAAAACTTATCAATTTCCCAGAGAAAAAGTGTTTCCATGATTGAATAGTATTTTATTTGTGCCCTAGACCTTTTTTCAGATTAAATTTTTTTTTTTTTTTAAATTACATTTTTGCAAAATGATTTCAATTGTTCACATGGGCCCCCCTATAGGAGGCTCATGTGAACAATTGAAATCATTTTTTAAAATTTCTATTAAGAATGTGAACAACCATCATATTTCTAAAAAACTCTTTAATATAAAACATATACGTATAGCTATACCAATTGCTTTGAAGGGTTTGCAAAATATACTGTGTCAGTTAAAATTGTACAGCTACTGTCAAAAGGAAAATATTTTTTCCAAATTTTATAACTCTGCCATCTGTCAAAATTTAAAGTTTCGTGGCATGTTCTAATTACTGGATTGAGCGAAAAAAAATCTTATAAGACTAAACAATACAAAGAGTATATTATTACGAAAAGTTTATTCTTGTTATATAGTGCGTTTTAGCTTCATACAGAATATGAGGATGAATTTTAAAATTATTTTAAATTTCAGTTTTAAGTTAAAGAAAATATTTTGTCTTTTTTCATTCTTTTAAATATTATATAATACTAAACTAGTCGACCCGTGCGGAACTCCGCACTGTGCTTCAAATCGTTTCATAAGGCATTTCGCTCTTTAAGAATTTCAAAGGAAGAACATTATGAAGAAGAACCGAAAAAAAAGTAAGCGCAGAAGAGAAGGCATGTAATTTAAAGACATCAGTAACAAAACTTCGTTAAATACAACGTTGTGATAATTTGATCATAGCTCCCCTTTTAATCGTACATATTTTCAATGCAAACATAAATGTCATTAAAAGTGTGGCTGAGTGGTGACTCGTGAAAAAGCAATAATTGTGCATGTGAAAAAACAGGTTGTGGCAAATACAGTCCTGCACATGTCAGCATCTGACGGGAAAAAAAGAAACATTAAAGAGATATTTATTGGCACGTATTCGAATTGGCGCCATTCTGACTAACAGCCCGACACCCCAACAAACCTAGCAATTGCGCCTTCCTTTTCGAAAGCTATTCATTGAAGGAATGCGTAGTAAAAAACAGCAAAAAAGCTTTTTGCCAAAAAAAAAATAATAATAATAAGATCATGCATCTGTGTTTTGTCATTAACCAGCATGATACGATTTAAAATTATTCGCAAAGCATGGAATTTGATTAAAGAATGACGAAGATCTCACGTAGCGATTGAAACAAACATTCTAGAGAAGTAATAAATTTGATTGAAAATAAGTGTTTTTATCTTTGAATATTGAACTATTTCACATAGAAGGTTGCTTTAACCGTTACGGCTTAAATGCCCTCACATGTTTCTCTTTTAATCGAACACTTAAAATTCAAAACCAAAACCAGTTGAACTGAGTCCGTTCTTAAGTGTAATTTTTCGAACGTAGACAAAATGTATTTTTTTTTTCAGCAGAAAGCAGAGGAGTAGAAAATAATTTCTTGCTAATGAAGTTGATAATACTTTTAATGCTATAAAAAATTAAAAGTTTACTGAGTGAAACTCGTAGTTTTAATGGGGCGTAGTATTTTTTCATTTGTACAAAAGGTCGAACACTGCTATTAGAAACATCTACATTTTAGCATACAATAAAAATGTTTTTCTGCACAAAAAGGATTTCTTAAAGTAAATATAATACTTTTTTATGCTTACATTATGTTGAGTGGTCTGGATGTAGTCAAAGAACACAGTTCGATTAACAATCAACTTATCCGAATGATAACTGTAGCCTGCATAAAGGAGTCGAAACACCAAGTAGCATTCCCACTGCATTTATTTTATTAGGTGTGTATGTTATGAGCACATGTAATGCGTAATACTAATATAAATTTGATATTATGTCGGACAGCCCAAGCTTGCCCGAAGTTCAGATAGTTTATAGCCGAACGCTCTACCGAAAAAAACTTATCAATTAAACCAAACAACTAAGTTCAGTGCTGTTAAGCTTTATTAAAATATGAACACACACAAAGGCTATTTTTTTTTTGCCGAAAGCGACGTAAAAAATGGAAAACTGCATTAGAACTTTGCTTTAAAAAATGCATAAGAACTACAGGCATCATCAAGGTTTTGAAACAGCAAGAGGCGATTTCGAAAACTTGAATTTTCGACCGTAAGTCTTTTTTTCGTCGTTGGACAGCCTGATAAGTTTTAAAATGAGAGGGGATTAATATATAAGATAAGATATTGAAGAAAAATGTTTTTATTTTTGAAAAATTTTACAATTTGTTATCGCAGGCTGCTTAAACCGTTATAACTTAGATGGCAGCACGTGTTCATCATTTAACAGCACGGTTAGAATACAAAATAAATTGAACTATGTTCTTTTTTAAGCGTAGCTTTTCGAATGTAGTAAAAATGTGATAAGCTATTTGTTTTTTAGCAAAAAGAAGAAAACATATATATTTTACCCTTCAAATTGAGGTAGTATTTTATTTATTTGTACAAAGAGTCAAAAACTCATTAGAAGAATATATATTTCAATATACGATTTATTATTTTTTTTCTGAACAAAAAACAATTCTATTGTAGTCTGAAATCTTAAACCTGTTACTTATATTTTCGCTTACATTATGCTTTAATTTTCTTTCCAGAGCCAAAGCTTCAAAAAAAAAAAAAAAAAAAAAAAATAAACACGTGCAATTTCGAAGTAATTTAGCACAAAATCACTGAATGTTTTCATTTTAGCAAGGAGCACTTCCTTCTCATTTATTCTATTCCCTCATAGTTGTTATTCATTTAATTCAGTGTTCATGTAATGCGCGATATTTCTCTAATTTTTTTGTTGCAGATTGTCCGGACGTGGGCCCGAACACGTAATCTCCTGGTTACGAGGAGTACGCTCTGCCGAACAAGCTACACAGCTCTGTCGGGCATAGCGCAAATAAAAGTTATAAGTTTGACCGAAAACCTTATTCTGGTTCTTTAAAACAGGTTTTTCGGCTAAAAGAAACAATTTTTAGACCTTTGGTCTATTTTTCGTCAGTAGCCAGCACCATAAGCTATAAAATTAGCAGTAAATCAGAGAAATCGATCAAGAATTGAGGGAAATTTGGCGTAGAAACCAAAAACAGGCTACAGAAGTAATATATAAGGATTTTCTTTCCAGAGCCAAAGCTTCAAAAAAAAAAAAAAAAAAAAAAAAAACACGTGCAATTTCGAAGTAATTTAGCACAAAATCACTGAATGTTTTCATTTCAGCAAGGAGCATTTCCTTCTCATTTATTCTATTCCCTCTTAGTTTTTATTCATTTAATTCAGTGTTCATGTAATGCGCGATATTTCTCTAATTTTTTTGTTGCAGATTGTCCGGACGTGGGCCCGAACACGTAATCTCCTGGTTACGAAGAGTACGCTCTGCCGATCAAGCTACTCAGCTCTGTCGGGCATAGCGCAAATTAAAGTTATAAGTTTGACCAAAAACCTTATTCTGGTTCTTTAAAACAGGTTTTTCGGCTAAAAGAAACAATTTTTAGACCTTGGGTCTATTTTTCGTCAGTAGCCAGCACCATAAGCTATAAAATTAGCCGTAAATCAAAGAAATCGATCAAGAATTGAGGGAAATTTGGCGTAGAAACCAAAAACAGGCTACAGAAAAAATATATAAGGATAAAAGAATTTTTAAAATGGAAAATAAAACAATAAAAAATAATTGAGTAAAAATTAGGCGAAAATAATAATTATAAACCTTTACACTTTTTTCTAACACTTACTAAGAGATACTAGTCGATCCGTGCGGAACTCCGCACTCTATTTCGAATCGTTGCATAAGGCATTTCGCTATTTAAAAAATTTCAAAGGAAGAACATTATGAAGAAGAACAGAAAAAAAGTAAACGGAAAAAAGTAAGCGCACAAGAGAAGGCATGTAATTTGAAGACATCAGTAACAAAACCTCGTTAAATACAAGGTTGTGATAATTTATTCATCGCTCACCTTTTGGTTGTACGTATTTTCAATGCAAACATAAATATCATTGAAATGTGGCTGAGTGACTCGTGAAAAAGCAGTAATTGTGCATGTGAAAAAACGGGTTGTGGCAAATACAGTCCTGTCCATGCGAGCATCTGACGGAAAATAAAAAAAAGAAACGAATTCGAACTGGCGCCATTCTGATTAACAGCACGACACTCCAACAAACCTAGCAATTGCGCCTTCGTTTTTGAATGAAATTCATTGAAGGAATGTGTAATAAAATACCAGCAAAAAAGCTTTTTGCAAAAAAAAAAAAAAAAAATGCGTCTATGTTTTGTCATTAGCCAGCATGATACGATTTAAAATTATTCGTAAAACATGGAGTTTATTAATGAATGAGCAAGATCTCGCGTAGCGATTGAAACAAACATTCCCAGAGAAATAATAAATTAGAATAAAAATAAGTGTTTTTATTTTTGAAAATCGAACAATTTCCCATGTCAGCACATGTTTTTCATTTAATCGAACACTTAAAATTCGAAACGAAAACCAGTTGAACTGAATTCGTTTTTAAGTGTAATTTTTCGAACGAAGACACACACACAAAATGAATTTCTTTTTTCTTCCAGCCGAAAGCAGAGGAGTAGAAAGTGATTTCATACTAATGAAGTTGATAATAATTTTAATGTTTTATATCGTATTCACGCGCTCGAATAAATAATTAAAGGATTACTGGGTGAAACTCATAATTTCAATTTGGCTTAGTATTTTTTCATTTGTACAAAAGGTCGAACACTGCTATTAGAAAAATATGTATTTCATAATGAAAAAGTTTTTCTGCACAAAAAGAATTCCCTTGAGGTATGAATTTTTAAATCTAATACTTATTTATGCTTACATTATGCTTAGTGGTCTGAACGGAGTCAAAGCTTTAAAAAAAAGAGGAAGAACACCCTTCGAAAAACAGTCAACTTATCTGAATGATAACTGTAGCCTGCACAAAGGAGTCGAAACACCAAGTAGCATTCCCAGTGCATTTATTTTATTACGTGTGTTATCTGTTATATGTTATGAGTACTTGTGATACGAAATATTAATGTAAATTTGCTATTATGTCGGACAGCCCGAGCTTGCCCGAAGTTCAGACAGTTTATAGCCGAACGCTCTACCGAAAAAAAAAAAACTTATCAATTTAACCTAACAACTAAGTCCAGTGCTTTTATGCTTTGTTAAAAAAAAAATCTTGCCGAAAGCGACGCAAAAAAATGGAAAAGTGTATTAGAAATTTGTTTAAAAAAATGCATAAGAACTACAGGCTGCATCAAGGTTTTGTAACAGCAAGGGGAGTTTCCAAGAACTTGATTTTTGAACCGTAAGTCTATGTTTCGTCATTATAGCCGGCCTGATAAATTTTAAAATGAGGGGGGAAATTCTTCAAGAGATAAGAAAGATCTCGCATACAGACAAAAAAATAATCCACAGAAATAATATATAAGATAAGATATTAAAGAAACGTGTTTTTATTTTTGAAAATTTTTACAATTTGTTATCCCAGGCTCCTTGAACCGTTAAGACTTAGATGGCAGCACGTGTTCATCATTTAACATCACGGTTAAAATATAAAATAATTTGAACTAAGTTCTTTTCGAATGTAGTAAAAATGTGATAAGCTATTTTTTTTCTTGCAAAAAGAAGAAAAAATATATATTTTACCCTTTAAATTGAGGTAGTAATTTTTTTTATTTGTACAAAGAGTCAAAAACTCATTAGAAGAATCTATATTTCAATATACGATTTATTACTTTTTTCTGAACAAAAAACAATTCCATTGTAGTCTGAAATCTTAAACCTGATACTTATATTTTCGCTTACATTATGCTTTAATTTTTGTACCGGAGCCAAAGTTTTAAAAGCAAAGAAAAAAAAAAAAAAAAGAAAAGTCTCACAATCAAGAATCAATTTAGCTCCATGTTGCATCAACTTTTCATAACAGCAAGGAGCGTTTCCATCTCATCTATTCACTCACATTTGTTATTCATTGTTATTAAGCGTTCGCGTAATGCGCGATAGTTCTTTAATTTTATTTTGATGCAGATTGTCCGGACATAGGCCCGAAAACTCATTCTTCTGGTTACCAGTTGAACACTCTGCCGATCAAGCTATTCAGCTCTGTCGGTCACAGTGCAAGTTAAACTTATAAATTTAACCGAATACCTCATTTTGGTTCTTTAAAACAGGTTATTTTAACAGAAAAAAGTTTTTAGACCGTGGGTCTATTTTTCGTCAGTAGCCTACACGATAAGCTTTAAAATAAGGTGTAAATCAAAGAAATCGATCAAGAATTGAGGAAGATCTCGCGTAGAAACCAAAAACAGGCTACAGAAATAATATATAAGGATAGGAACTGCTCACATGTGCCTCTTCAAGTGGTGTCACAAGCGCCCCTTCATCTATCTTAGAACTAATTTTCCAAAATAAAAAGTTCGTAATTTATTAAAACAAGTTAAACATTCTCATGAATTTACTTGAATGTTCATATAATGGCTTGTGATAATTAATTTTAGCCTATTAGCTTAAAATATGTTTTTACGTGACGAAACGTGTGATAAAATTACATCAGCATCTACTAAAACAAAAAACCTGTCACCACAGGTACATAAACTTTTTCCATGCTCTAAAAGTTTGCTCAAGAAGTAGGACTGGTACTGCCATTACTTGAGAATTTTTCAGACTTTTTGCTTGACGTTATCCTAGTAAAACATACCATATCCACATATGCCCTCCTTTCCCCTACATATGATTTTAAAAATAATACACCAACAAAAAATTAATATTTTTACTGTTTAAAATATACCAAAGCTACTTTTTCGGCATAGATACTACAATTTTGGTGCATTTTTAATACTAGTGATTATCTTTTATTTAAATAATTTTCAAAATGTTTGAAAAAGTTAAAATAGAAACAATTCGTTTGGTGGTATCACACATTATTTTATCTTCGTAATTGATTTATAAGAAAAGACCATTAACATTATAGAAAAATATCCACGAAATTGCTAAATAAATCCGCAGTCACAGTAAAACAATATTAAAAGTTAAAGCTATATAGTCGTGGAACATCAAATATAAAATTTTAGTTTGAAATATTAATAAATATATTAAATTAACCAAGATTAAAAACGCCGCAACGGAAAAATGCCTTTGAGAATTGCTATTAAATTTAGTACTATTTTCCTTAAAAATTCCCTCACAATGTCTTAGCATTTAATACTACATTTTTAATTCTGCATTTAATATTTAATATTAAATATGTGTCTCCGCATTTAAAAAGAGAATAATTTGTTTTTCAACAAAATATAGCCAATTATTTATCCATTTGTTTACCGTATTTTTGGGGGCGAATAATTGAACACTGTTTTGAAATTTAGGCTAAATTACTTTTCTGTAAAAGTTTTTTTTTTTTGTTTCACCTCGTGAGATAATGTTTTCAAAACTTGTCAAATTGGGGACTTATTTTATTCATCAATAACCTTATTCAGCTTTGCAATTGTTTTACTTAAGTTTTAATTCTTACTTATCGGAACACTGTATTTCACCTACGTTTTTACGCTTAAATATTTAACAACATCTTTACATCGTTTTGTCCATAAATACCGAAATTGTTGGTTTTGAATAGAATTGTTTGTTTGAAATTGATGTTTTAAAATTGTTGGATTGAAATTGTTGGTTCATTTCATGTTGTTATGAGGCAAGATAGACGTGTTCAATTCTAGAAAAAATTCTGAGTTCTTTCATTCGAGAGTTAGAAAAATATTACTTGGTAAAACCAACGATACCATTACGTGTAGACATATTTTAACTGTCTTTTTGGTCTGATTCTTTGCGGTGAATCCTATCAAAAATTTTGTTTTTTGAAAATTTTAATAAATTACTTATGTAAATAAGAAATAGTAACTGGAAAAAAAAAAACTTTATAAGCTTCAATTTAAGAGTTCATTTTAAATAATTGTCACTAATTTCATTGGTTTTAACGTACAAGTTTAAAAAGTTTAATTTTTTTTCTTACATCGTTTGAACTAATTTTAACGTTAGTAATTACAGTAAAGCAAATATTGAAATAATTTATCATAAGTATGGGCATATCTTTCGGTGTTAGAATGACTTTTACTATCGGACTATCGCAGAATAAAATTAAACCCTTGCAGTCCTTATTTTAAGATTATACAAAACAAGAGAATATAAAAGAATTGCACAAAAATTTTTCATTTAAGAGGACAATTAAGCTTAAAATCGAAAACAAAATTTTGGACAAATGACCTAAATTAATGACCGCGTAATTTAGAATCAGACAGTTAGACTTGCTTCCATTTTTATTATTTGTCACAGGGGAGTTCAGTATTCTGGTTGTTTTGTAAATTTTGGGAACTTTGTAAAGGAGTACAAATTAGTTTACTCATCATTTTTTCGCAGCTTCAATTTAGTCGTTTTAAGTGTTAGCAATGAAAACTATTTTCCAATCTTATAATTTTTCCCGATAGTAATAAAAATAATTTCATTCAGATAAAGTTTAGTGCAAACATCAAAACAAAATTAATATAATTTCATTTTACTGAAGCATTCAGTCAACATTAAACAAGTGTTTTTTGAAACAGGATAGGTTTTAAAATAACTTCATTGATCCCTCCGACAACATAAACATTAAATCAGAAAAAATTACTTCCTTCGACTTTTCCGTCAAAATTTTAAACCTTGTGCTTTGAAATTACAGCCATTTTGGAACAAATTTAACTTAAACTTCCTGCTTTCTACTTAGTAATTTTATGTGAGTTTCTAAAGTGAATAAATGTTTAGTTACACACTATTGTTCGGTAGCTTGAATTTGTTTTGTTCATTAAATCTCAAAAGCTATTGTTATTCAGTTAATTTTCCTATTTATCATTTCACGGGAGGTATTTATAGAAATTGCGGGTTTGTTTACTTTCTGCATGAAGTATAATATTTCAACAATTGAATTTCCGAGTTTAGAGTTTTCTCTACTCAGAATAAATAACTTACTTTGTTAGGGAACATTCAATTAGACGATTTTCTCGCCGTTTATATTTTTCATCCGCTTTTCGCCGCGGGAAATATTTCTATTGAATGTGTATGTTAAGATAGGTAGAAAATTTTTGTCAGAAACTTTTTCACAATTTGTCTGAGGAAAGTTATTTTTAAGTTCAAAAGCTTCACTCCCGGAACGTATTCATCCTTTTTTTCTTGGTTAATTTTATTAAAGATTGTACAAAAATAAGTATTTTTGTTCGTGTACGTTTGGGAATTTCAAAGGAAAATATTTATAAAAGATCACTATCAGTAGTGTTAAAACTATGTTTATTTGCAGCCCAGAAATTGATGGGACTCTGCTTTTAAGATGGTGGCATTTGCTTTTGAACAAATGATTTTGAAAAGCAGATGAAGTATTTCCGTTTATTTTCAAAGAAACCTTTTGGCATAATAATAATAAAAAAAATCAGCTTGCATAATTTAACATACCGGATTTTCTTTTTAAAAGAAACCTAACAACAAGAAAGTATAGACCGACTTTAAATGTCCTTTTAAAATATAAGTTTAAATTATATAATAGAAAAAAGTCTAAAGAAATAAGTGAAATAAAAAGCAATGCGCTTACAAAAACTTATTTTTCAAATGAACATTCAATTTTAGCAGAAACAAAATAGAAATTAATCTTTTAAGGTCGTTAAAGCTAGATGCAAAAAAAAAAAAAAAAAAATCACAAAACAGTCATACAGTCATAATTTGGGAAGCCTTATCCTCTTTCTCAAAACTATTTCATTCGCGTTTTTTTTATTTCTATATTATATACCTTCTCACTTTCTTTAAAGAAAAAAAGAAAACAATCTGGAAGACTTAATGTATGGTAAAAACTTGATGAGTAAGAAGTCTAAACGATAAGAAGACTAAAAGATAAGCTATTTATTGAAAAATAAAAATACGTAAAATAGGGTTATGCAATGATGATGAATTCATTTTATTTTGATTCAGTCATATTTTTCTCTCACTCGCGTCAATGTTAAGTCTACGAAATATTGTATTTTGATTTTTATCGGTAGTTTTTTTTTCTGCTTTTGAAACCGAAAATTGAGAATATATGCAGAATCTACACAATACTTCAAATTTTTTGTGCCAAAAATAATTTTGCGCGCTCTTGTTAGTGTTAAAAATATTTGAATTGTTCAAAAACTATACTTAGAAAAACTAAATAAAAAAAAAATCTGCTATAGACATGTTTCTCATCAAAAGCTATTTCCAACGAAGTATCTTTGAAGCTTATCCGCCTTTAAGTTAGGGATCTATATTGACTTTTAGTTCCTTCGTGGAGCTTTTGCTAGGAGTTTTTGAACTGCTTAAAACTGAACGAAAAATCGTTCAAATCAAAGATATCTTTTTCATACATATTCTTCATTTAAAGCTTTTTCCAACAGGGTTTGTTTGAAGCAAATCCGTGTTTGAGTTTGGGAGTTATGTTTGCCTGAAATTTCCTCTTAAGATCTAATATTAAGCTTTTTATGAACTGTTCAAAATTGAACAAAAAAAAAAAAAAAAAAAAAAAATGCTCAAATCAAAGAATGAAATATGGCAATGAGGTGTCTCCTCGCCGAGATCTTTTGAACAAAGGAAAGTTTTTTTTTTTAAATCAGACTATTCACTCAAAAGTTATAAGGGGAGGAGGCAGACAGACAAACAGAGATGCAACACATTTTCCTCATCTCAATATATTTTCTAATTTTTAATTTTTCGATATTTATATAATTATTTTATTTATTTTAAACTTTTAAAAAGTGTTTATTGATGTTTCTAAGATGCATTAAGCTTTTTACATATGCTTTTTTTGTGTTTCTTTTATTTTACGGGAAAGTAGGCTAAAAATAAAGAGATTGTTTGAATAGAAGGATATATTTTTTGGCAATCTGAATTTCAAATTAAACTATTTCAGGGAAAAAAAATATGTTTGTTTTTAAAAAATTCAAATTACCTATTTTAGGCATGTGCCCATGTTCAATATTTTTAAACTTGTTGTTCCCCCCTATTATATACAGTTCACTCTCGATAACTCGAAGTCTCATAATTTTGTCCCAAACTAATTAACTGTTTTGAGTACAAAGTTATCTCGAATGTACTCCTTTAAGTCGAAGTTTTTACAACTGTTTCGTTTTTATTTTATACATAAAAATGCAGCCAAATTGTATTTTCTTTTCTTTAACACATTGCGTTGCGTATGAGCTTGTATGAGGGGGATGACTTATTTACAATAGCGCTCCTTAATGCGTAGTGTTGCAAGATTGCGTGAAAAGAAGCCAATTTGGCTACTTTTTGCCGTGACTCACGACCAACTATTTCAGTGGTGACTAATCTTTGAGAAACTTGAAGTTTTTACAAAATTTTTAAAGAATAGCCTTTATTTTCTTGATGACTCAAATTATCGGGCTTTTTAGACCAAAAGACGCTTAAGAACAATGGGAATTGAAGTCAAGAGAAATGAAATTGCGCCTACGACAAATACGGTAGTTTAAACGGTTGTGGTTTCATGAAGAGCAATGATAACGAAACTAAAAAGACTGATGAATGGAATGATTTAGAAATCTTTGGTGGAAAGGAGAAATTAGTTGAATATTGAGAAAAATTTTACTATATGTAAGTGATTCTCATAAAGATAATGTTGACAAATCTTAACAATCTCCAAACTAATCAGCAAGTATCAGATTTTGCAAATATTTTATTGCAGTAGTTATATTTTATTGCAGTACCTGGAAACTGCCAAAAACGTGGATTAGTCGAATTGTGTTTAAATTTAATGACGTTTTAAGATGCGAAAACAAATGTAAGGAGTCAAAAATAACTTTAATTTTGGAAGTATTTTGATAAAATTTGTTGTCCGTAAAGACATTTTTGTTCTAGTTATAATAACTAAATTTATTCGAAAAATAAGTGCTTCAGTTTATCGATTATGCATTATCCCTAGAAAATAAAATAAAAATGATTCTTTAGAAGGTTGGGAAATGAACTTCCAATAGCTCGAACTACCGATTACTCGAAGGTTTTAAACAGTTTCTTGGAACTTCGAGCTATCTAGAGTTGATTGTACATATCAATAGTTATATGTTTAATTAAGTTGTCATTCTAGATCGATTTCGATTGAAAAGCCTTTGAGTAGATCACTGATAAAACTCATAAGTTATCAAATAAGACCATTTATCAGTACATTACTTCTAACCTCGGACACTCGTAGCTTAAAGCAATAGAATTTGGAAAATTATATTTAGTGTGATAAATGAAGAGATTTCCGACTGGTATCATGCATTTTAATTGTAAATTTTAAGCTTGAATTTGTATTTTATCATATTGATGGTGAAGGTACTCAACCTCCATTGTCAAAAATTGCAAGTTTACGGGGAAACTTTCCAAATTTTTTATCTTTTCATCTCCACTTAGCAGTATCATCACACCATAACTCAATGTTTAGCGATTTTTATAGGAATAATTGAGATAGCAGGCTAGAAATCTGGTGTAAAATGTAATAATATCAGTTTCGTAAAACGAAAATTTCATTGGAGATTGGGTACCTTTATCATTGGAATGATGCAGCTACATAAAAAGAATACCAGTGAAGAGGTGTCTTTTTGCTTTAATATGAACCAAGTAAAATTATTTTCAAACAGGAAATGAAGAGTTTATTATTTAGTTAAAGAAACGGACTAATAAATCAACTAGTGTGAAAAATAAAATTTTGGCAACTTAAAGTACAGTAAGATCTTCTGTAAATGGTGAAATAAACTCTATCACTCTCTGTAACAACCGTGTTCTGTTTTTATTACCCATGGTTTATTAAGAGATCTATGTTTAACTGTCAACATTCACATTTAATATTATAATTACACATGCTCCATGTTCAATGCAAATATTTTCATTCAATGTAATAATTTACATTCAATATTACAATACAATTTCTAATGCAGTAGCTTACGGTTTCGTATAATTATCAGTTGTGAGCCATGATTCATCTTCATTTTCTGTGATCCAGTGCGATGGCCCAAGATATGCTTAAAGATTGCGTCGATGGTATAGTATTTTACCTAATTTTCAACATGATCCATACCAACTAAAAATTTCTGTTACTCATTGTAACAATCAATACTATCTGTATAATAACACGTAGTCTTTTGTATAAAGTGACGATAGACATAACGATTCATAGTCGAAATTGTTAAATGTTTTAATGTACTGTAAGGTAATTATAAAAATTCATAATGCCATTCCAAAACAACAATTCAGATATAACGACCATTGGTTAGAATAATGGTTCATGGCTGATGACCCAAGATAAAATCTGCCGAAAAAATTGATGTTCTACTGGTAAAAGCTGTCCAGTAATAATATTTTCTAATAACTTCACATAGACGGTGTATGAAATAAAACTCAAATGTTTTACTTCATCCTAGATACATTTTTCAAACTTGCACCTAATTATTTTGCAGTGCTTTAGCTTGTTTATGAATAAAAGCAAACTGAAGCAATTGGTAGTTCTTGTTACTTGTTTCAATGTTCAAAATTTCTTATTAGTTTTTACTAATTGTAATAAATGAAAGTGTTTTTTTCCTGTGGATCTTTAAGCGTATAAAAAGATACAAAAGTAACAAAACAACACTCAGCTTTAAAAGTTGTCTTTGTATGAAGTACAAAAAAGTGAAAACTCAAGCATTAAAAGCATTTGAATCAGAATTGGTAAACATTATTTAACATATATTGAAGGAATTGAATGAAAGCCTTTGGTATGTAAAGGAACTATGTTTTAAAGGATCATTTTTTGCCGTTGCAAAAAACGAAGTTTTATGCCGAAGCTTTAATAAAACGCACCTAAACTTGTTCCTGTCGAAGATTCTTATGATGTAAAGTAAATAATTTTGATAAGAGAAAACTAAATTGTCCGGATAAAAATGTGAATTAGCGCTCTAAATAAAGTAACTGTCTTTGAATACCAAGAAGAATACATATTACTTATCACCATTGAGAAAAAAATGCCTAAAAGAGGCATAAACAAGTAGAACGAGAAAAAAAGAACGATTGGAGATGAAATTTTTAGCATTAATATTTATAGAACGACATTAATATTATACCTGCTACAAATCTGTTTACCCTGAATAAACATTAGAATGTTTAAATAAATTTTATTGTGAAGTTGTTTCTCAGGGCTGTTAGTTATGGCCGTTAGTTAAACGAGCAAGCATACTTATCGTTATAGTGAAAGAAAACGGATGCAATTATAGAATTTTAATAGTACAGGATCAAATGGAGGTAAAGGTAAATATAATTTCAATGTCTCAACTTTGGATCCTTTCATTTCTTTTGGATGCACTGAGAGATAAAAAGTTGTAAATTATGTCAGACTACTGTCTCAGAGTAACTGGATGAGAAGAAAATGAGTTCCTGACTGTTAGCGTTTAGTTGGGGTAAAGGTAAATGTAATTTCAATGTTTCAACTTTGGATCCTTCCATTTCTTTTGGATGCACAAAGGGATATGAAATTGTAATATTATGTCAGAGACTATACAATCTCTTATAATAACTGGATGTGAAGAAAATGATTTTATGACTATTTTTTTTAGCGTTCAGTTGGGGTAAAGGTAAACATAGTTTCAATGTTTCAATTTTGGATCCTTTCATTTTTTTCGGATGCACTGAGAGAGAGAGAGAGACTGTAACTGGGTAACTGGATGTGAAGGAAATGATTGCTTGACTGTTTGTTAGAAAATGAAATCATATTTTTTGTTTACCTCAGCGTGTTTCTCTTTACCCCCAGACACTAGGGGGAAAATGAAAACACACCATTTATTTTCCTTATAGGAAGATTATCGCACTATACATAACCAGTTTTAGAAGCTTAGAACGTGGTACACCAAGTATACTCAATCTGCGGTTGTTTGGTCGCATACTACTCGCCAAATCGTCCAAATGCAATTTGAAATCATTCAAAAAGAAAAAAAGAATACAAAAAATTGATTGAACTGAAATTTATGTAAAACACACATGTTGGTAAAATGTACATTAAAACTCCTGTACTAAATGGAAATACCTAAAATGCGCGTCAATATAGATGGGAAAGTGAAATTCATAACTAAATATTTTTAGTAACCTTCCAAATGACAAGTAAAACTTGTTGAAACCAGTTACTTTGTATTTGCAGACCTGCTGGAGAGGAGAATGTAAGATCACTTCGTTTTAAAAAGAAGCTTGGACAGGTTCATCTCCATAAAATGATGACGCCAACAAAATTGTTTGGAGACCCACACGAAATTCTTAGACATCGTCTATGTCACCTAGTCTTCACTCACCAATAGTTTAGTTTCAAAAATTACTGTGAATGTGGTAATATAGCTTGTTTCCATTTATCCCATGCTTTCCTTTACCCCAACTGACCCTATTTACAATTTTTGTGCATAAAAATAACACAGAACGTTTGAAAATATAAGAAACTTGTTATTTGCTATGTTTCTCACGTACGAAATATACAGAATAGGTATTCTTTATTGGTTAAAAATCTAGAGAAATTTACAACAAATTTACAATGTAAGAAACCCAGCTGAATTTTTATCCACAAATTATGAAACTAAAGAGCATTTTTGACTGACATGCGTGAGTTATGGTAACAATGCTGTAAATTTAGCTGATTCTGGGAGTAATATTGCTGATAGATTGCTGATTTTTACTATGAGGGTCGATTGAAACCCTAATTGTTAAAATGTGTTGGTTCCAAAAAAAAAAAAAAAAAAAAACTCATATTGATCTTTAAAAAATGCCTCAAAAATTCTCCTAATGTTTTATTTATAAGCTGTGTGTGTGTAGAGGGGGGGGGGGATTACTTTTAGTAAGAAATTTTTACAGCATTATTTTGCTTGCTAAATAGTATTGTTTTAGCAAGCAAAATAATGCTTGCTAATTCAAGTATTATTTTGCTTGCTAAAACAGCAAGCAAAGCTATTCGCAAGATGGTATACGGGCGAAATGTCGCGAAACAAAATATTTCTTCCAAAAGGTCGCCGGACCAATGGCGACATCTTGGATTGACAACATTTTGATCCCAAAGCTCATGAGCTGTGGCATTACTGATTGACAGAACCATTGATTAGACACCTCTATACAAAGCTATGATTATTTAAATTAGTAAGTGGTTATTAATGAAAATTCAATAAACATTAACTGTCTAGAAATTCATGATAACTAACACTTTTATAAAACCATTTCTTTTCCAGATAGCCAATTACCAATTTTCCCTGGTTTTAATACCGTCCCACCCAAATGCTTTACAAAAAGAAAATACGCCAGAAATGGAGAAAAAGAATGTTCTACTATATTGCATTTAGTAACCGCAGAAAGGTTGATGAAAATATATAACAGGATTTTTTTTCAACCAAAACAAAATTATTGTAATAGAAGCTAATTTAATCAAAACAATGCTGGGAAAATATTCATACTTTTACTATTTTCCCACGACAACCCATGTCATACAATTATCAATATATGTGACCAAACTCATTAACCAATGTTGTCCTAATAATGGCGTATTAACGCCATATGTCAACGTTAATGGTACTCTGAATAACTGTATCTAGGTTAATTTAACTGTACACTATTCTGATTTTCTTTAAAATACAGAAAATACCATTAAACGATAGAGTGCCGTGTTTGTTATTAATTCACTAAGCACTTCTAAATCGTTACTAATGGTCCGAACTTATAATAAAGGAAAGTGATATGAAATAAAACCGCCATTAGTCCGAGAGCAGAATTACATGAATTATGGGGTATAATTAATATTTGCTACTGTGCGAAACGACTGAAACAATTAAATGAATAGTTTTGCTGGCGGTAATCGGAGAAAAATGAAAATACATCGACTTTAAATAAAGAGAAGCAAGAATTATATCACTTTTAATGTAACTCATTAAAAGACATGAGTAAGTAATTGTATAAATTATTTTGTTATTGCCTTACTGAAATGTATTGGAAGTTCATGTTTAAAATTCAAATTAAGAGCTCCTAATTCGCTCCGGAAAGAAAGAAGCTACAAAATGGGCACACGCACCCGAAAAAATGGTGTTATTGAAGATTTAGACTTCTCACGATAATATTAGGCACACGTATGCAGTTCACCTTTAAATATTGCGTGTTTCCATTTGAAAACACACTTTTTAGTCTTATTAAATATTATGAGAACGAAATTGAAGCTCTCTTGTTGCATTTAACCACATTACAAATGCTGCTGCATTAATTTTTTGCTTGGAGATATCATATTTAGTGCTGATGGGAAATAAAAATATTTACTTTTTCACGGTTTGCTGCATTTAAGTTTTGTTTAGTTTTGTACGCTTGAGAATGGCAACTTTATGTTCTTCTGAGAAGAATAAAAAATATACCACTTGAAGAGTAAAAGTATATTTACAATATTTAGCAATGTTTTAAGATGTTTGAATGTAAAATACTTTTTTTCCAAGGCAGTGATAATAATGAGGTTTAAAAGTTTGGAAAAAGAAATAAATAAATTATTTAAATAGCGAGAATAGTGCTTATATATATTTATTTACTTACAGCCTTAAAAAAAATGAATGTATTAACCAATTACCGTAACATAAAAATTAAAAAAGTCTTTCGATAATGGGGGGTACAAACAAAATCAAAAAAGATTCGAATTATTTAGTTTTTTTTTAAATACTTTTGTGTGCTATCTTGCATTATAAATTTTATATTTTAAGTCCAAAACATTAAAAAATAAATAAATAAATAAATATGGGGAAAATTGAAATAGTTAAGCTAATTGGCCTTTTTTCTTGATGAACAAATTGGAATATTTTTTTTTGTAAGTTACAGTACATAAAAAAGAACACTGCATTTAATAATAAAACTTGAACTGAACCGTTATTTTTAATTTTTTGCACAAAAATTTGTACTTTTAATAAAAATTGGAAAGTGTTCACTTTTTCCTTGGTAAAGTGAAAATAAAATAGTTTTCCGATGCAATATTTTCAATTTGATTCTTAAAAGCATTTTTTATCAAATGAATGATTAAATAAAATAGTAAATGAAATAATGAATAGATAATGAAACAAAAAGCGAAAAAATAAATTAGTATAAAAGAAAAACAAATGAGTGAATAAAGTAGTAAATTCATAAGAAAATAAGTGAATGAATGAACAAATAAGCGAATAATTAAATAAAGGAATGTAAATGAATTAATTAATAAATGAATAATTAAGGGATTTAATAAATGGTTAAATAAGTAAAAGAAATTTAATATTTCATTTTGCTTCATCCATTTCGTCCCATATGCACGTGATTAACCAGTACAAAACAATTAAAATAAAAAAAGCTTAATATTAAATAAATAAGTACTGCAATGAATATTAGTAAGTCTCAATAAAATTTTAAAATTGTTATAACCAAAATTTTATCATTTTATAATATCAGAAATGAATATTGACTTACAGCTAAATATTACAATATGAATATCAATTTTTGAAAATTGCTTGTATTATCATATGCTTTGATATTCAGATGTAGCTTTTTCCTTACTAAATTAGATTATATATGTTACTTCATAGTTAAAATACTCGCAGATAGGTGGAGCTAAAAACAGAATAAGTATTTCACCATCTCACTTTGCCCACATTCTTTTTCTAACTTAGTGTAAAAGGATTCTGAATATCTTTCATTGATTATTGTAACAAGATTGCAACTGTAATAAAATTTTCTGAAATTCAAGAAACAAGATAAATATTAATTGCTTGTTTAAAATGATAGAAAGCATACTGAAAATCTTCATCTTGCTTTTAACTTAAATTTTTGGGCGAGCGGAAATTCTCAATTTGCCGAACGGAACTCCACATTTTTCCGAATGAGACGGTTTTTCCGAACAGAACTCCAAATTTCGTCAAAAGATGACAATTTTGACTAATAGAACTTAAAGTTTTGCCGAATGATGATACTTTTGCCGAATAAGGACATTTTCGGAAGGTCACAGTGACCTACTCTGACCTCCCATCGCAATCGCACAGTTGGGCGTAAACGACAAAAAGCGCTTAGAAATGTTTTTTTCTATCTTCAACCAATTGAATTATCAAATTTGCCCAGGCCTACCAATTAGGCAATCAGAACTGGAATATATATATATATATATATATATATATATGGAAAATTTAATTTCTCTCGAGTCTAAGGATAGCAATAGGACGAAAAAATGAATGATCGAATATTCAAACCGAAAATCGGTTTTGCTCAGCACCGAAAACTATTGAATTCAAGGTTATTATTTTTCAAAACACTCTGCAAAAAATGTACTCTTATGTATCCTTTGAAATTAATATTAATTAATCATCAATCGTCTGTAGAAAGACTCTGAAAAGGAATTAGCTGCGTAAGCCTGCAAACTTTGGACCATAAGCCCAAACAAATAAAAAAACTCAATAATTACATACCTGTGTAAACAAACAAGAGAGGGTTAAAAAAATTTCAAGCGCTTTTTACCGTTTCCGCCCCACTGTGCGCCCCTGCGCTTCAATTAGGTAATTAACATTTTTTTGATAAAGCTCTGAAATGATGGTTTCAAGACTTGAATACTTTTGAAACCACAAGCATATTATTTTTTTATGCTCGATCAAGCACAATATGTTTCATTTGTTCCCTCATCATTCTTGGTGACAAGATGGCATCTGCGGTCAAAAATTCCGATAGGGATTAATGAAGGAATTTACTTTGTTGCTTGTTGTAATAGAGCAACAGATTATTAACTTTTAAAAATGTGTCAAAAGAATATTTCTCTGGTATAGAAAGTTTTATTTTTTTAATACAATGCTTAAAAACTCATTGAAATTTGTGGGTTTTAAGTCACGCCATAGGTGAATTTGCGGTTTTAAAATCGTCTTGATGAGAACGTTTTCTTTGATTCTTTACTGTTTGCTTCGCAGGATAGTGAAGCAATTATTTAACCACCTGTAAGACTAAAACCTGCTTTTTTCAACCCTTGTTGAAGGACATTTAGGCTACAGCTTGAGATTTTTGGAGTGAAAAAACAAATATTGTGCAAAACTCTGCTGTTTAAAATAACACGATAAGGATGTGTATAGATAAAAGTGGAATGAAATATTATATTATTTTAAACCGAAAAATACCATGGGATCTATTTTTTTTGTCTTTTTTGATTTTTTTGACTATATCTATTTTTTTTATAGATAATGAGAAGAAAATGTAATTTTTGTATAGAAGTTGTGTTTCTGATTACCCTGAAAATAAAATGGTCTTTTCTATAAGGTATATGGTAATTTTCTATAAAAAAAAAGAAATTCACTTAATCAATAACTTGTCAATATGAAGTAGAAGAAAGTGATTTTTATTTGTAAGATCTTAGCCCCGTTAGCTTCTTTCAACGTTTCTTTTCGTTAATGAATAGTTCTTCGTTAAATTTTGAACATAAAAAGGAAATTAGATTTATTACATTCTACGGGCAAATGTAAAACTACAAAAGTATTAATTTGTCGGACAGCTTTGTTTCGAACTAACTTATGGCAAAGAATAATTATTCTAAATATATAAAAATATATATGTTTTGATTTAAGAACGTTAAGAGTACTTTTGGATCACTAAAAAGCGTTTTGCAATAATGTCAACTAAACTACCAAACTAATTTAAACCTCTAACAACAACTAAAAACACTGTAACACTAAACATTTGTATTTAAGCACTCTAGAAATCGAGAATAATTCGGAGATTATGAAAGTATTTT
Source organism: Uloborus diversus (assembly GCF_026930045.1). NCBI lineage: Eukaryota > Metazoa > Arthropoda > Arachnida > Araneae > Uloboridae > Uloborus > Uloborus diversus. Next base: position 112,802,796 of record NC_072738.1, on the reverse strand, counting down.
TTTTTAAAGAAATATGAAAAGGTTGGTAAAAATTAAAGCACATTTTCTCTAACTGTTCACTGGAAAGCTTGATTGATTCATACAAAGGGCATATGTTTTCACATAAAAATTGAAGTTGTGATTGACTATATTTCGGAGAGGTAACAAACGATCGTTTGTGTGCATTTACTTCTAAATATTTAATATAACTTTCATTTTTGGCAAACAGTAAAAGTTGAAAATATTTTCTGCTTGAAGGCAGGTATGCACTCAATATAATCTGCTTTAAGTTGATTGCCCTGGTAAGCATTGCGCAAAAATATTTCTTATATATTATTATTATTATTATTATTATTATTATTATTATTATTATTATTATTATTATTATTATTATTATTATTATTATTATTATTATTATTATTATTATTATTATTATTATTAGTATTATTAATATTCTTATTAATATTAATAACAATAGTAGTAGGATGAGTGGTATAGTGGTAATTATTTTGCTTTTTTGTTTGCTCATTCAGACTAAAAGTTTTCATTTTGATCCAGTTCTACAATTCGACAATTCGTTTCTGTTTAAACGTTAAAAAAAAGAAGAAAAAAAAAAAAAAAAAGCTCATCGAGAATGGTACGAGACTACTTTTTAAATTAAAAACAACATGGATTTTCCGGAAGCAGCAATAGCATCTATGTTTCTATTGTTTTACGTTCCATATTAGATCAAATATAAATTTCTAAAAGTTAGAACAAATTTATTTAAAAAAAAATATGATTTATGTGCAAAAAAATAAGTTAATACATGAAGTTTATTCTCAGAATAATTCAAACTATTAATGTCTTTTTTACAGGAATAATTTAATGTCAATTTTTTTTTTTTCAAAACGTAAGTGAAAAAAATAGAGGAAATAAAGTGTACAAATAAACTGAAACAAACAATTCCCCGAAGGTAAAATTTTCAATTTCAATAAGCTCAAAAAATTAAGCAAAGTAAGAATGATTTCTACACAGTACTTTGCAAGGGATCTTAATTTTAACGAAATAATACGTATTATAAATACAATCGTTTCTCCCGAGTTTATCTTTTCTTTTCTTTTTTTTTTGACTAATTTCAGTTCTTGTCAGCTATCTATAATCTAAAACTACCTTTAAAATAAACTGTCCAGAGGACTCGTGAAGCCAATTCTTTTGTGCGTTATTATGTTTTAAGGTGCTCTTTAACCGGAACACTTAAATCTTCTCTGAGTTATTGCTATACAGTTATGGAAGGCTTTTATACAAATTGTTTCACCACTTTTTCTTACGGTAAAACTTTTATGATTTTTTTCTTAAAATACGTTTTATGATTAGTTTACGTTATTTTTAATTTTATTTTATAAATAGTTCTGCATTTTACTGCATTTTTTCTAATCGGATAACTTAATGTGTTGAAAGTTACATTTACAAGTATAGTTGTTTTTAATTCAGGTGGTAAGATAATGAAAAACAATAAAATGTTTTTTTTTTAACCTAATGCGCTTTCATTAACTTTATGAAAATTGTAATATTTACGAAGAGTTTTTTTCTAAAAAGAAGACTAGTAGTTTTGTACAGAAATTAATTTAAGATGGAATCACGCATTCTAGAACTTGCTGCTCTACTGTTGAAATGTCTCTTTTAAGTAAATAAATACTTAAATATGTATTTATACTACTACTTCTACTACTATTACTTATAACAATAATAGTAATAAATGCAAATTTGTTTCGGAGAAAGAAAATCCCATTGTTAATTTATAAAAGTTGCAAAATCATAAAGCATTCCTTTTATTATAACATAATATAAAAAAATAATAATGTAACTAATAATACTAATAATAATAATAACAATAGCATATAAATATATATTTGTGTTAGTAGAAAAAAAATTCTATCAATCACTGTTTATTGAAAATGGTGGCAAAATGATAAAAAATTTCTTCATTGGGTGATGGAAAGATTTAATTTAACCACTACACAGTTAGTAGTTCATAATGATTACTAAAAAATTTTAATCGATGAACCTTAACAATTGAGCTTGTTTAATTAAAATGTTTTAATTGTCCTGTTGTATGCCTTCCGAAAATCATTGAATTTAACTAATAGTCCAAAAAGCAATCAAAATGGGGATAAATTAGAGAGAATAATTTGCAATTATACTTGCAACAAAATTTCCGTCTTAGTTTATAAATGAAAAAAGAAAATCTAACATAAGTATTGCAATCTGAAATGTTGTGTTAAAGACTCTTCAACGTCAATGGAAAATGTATTTATACAGTTTGAAACTTGGAAATCCCAAAAATACATTCGTTAGAGAAATAGTGTTGCATAAAAGCAGAAAGTACTTTCAATCAATTACATTTTCCTTAAAACTTTACGCAATAGAGATTTATGGCAATATGGTAATATTGGTTTTAAACAACACGACACCATCCATTAATATTTTACAGATCACAGCCAACCTTGAAAAGCGCAGGTGCATAATTAATAGCATCGATTTTCTTTCAATTAGTAGTCCCTAAGCTCCCTCCAAGTTTCCATCTCGAACAAACCAAATGAAAGCGAACAAGCATAAAAAACAAACAAAGCATACAATTAACAATTAACCACCAAGGTCGTCTTCCGTCCTCCAGAAGCGTTGCCATTCCGAGCATCATAAATAACAACAATATAAATTCAAGAGGCGACTTGAGACCATTTTCGGTAAGTGGCTTTATGATTATGATGGCGTGCCATTATGATGATGTATTAGCAGCTTTGGAGATGATGTCATGAAAGTAAGAAGCCATTCAGCAGCCTGAATGAAGATGCATATTAGAAGCGGTTGGATGGCCATCTTCTTAAGACTCCACCCTTAATTTTTTCAGTTTTTAGTTCTTTTGCTTTACTTCTAGTCGAGAGCACGATTTTTGTTTCATTTTTGCTGTTCGGTCTCATCAGCGAAGAAGATTCGGAAGACAATTCATCGACATTCAGATAACAGAGATGCGTTTCGAGAAGGGATCGATTACAAAACACGATGATGTTGTTCTTAGGCTTTGAAGTTTTGGTGTCCTTTTTTTGAAGGATCATTTTACTTTGCGTTAAAAAAAGTTCGTAGCACCTATTGACAGCTTTAAGAAAGAGGAGAATAAAAGAAGAAAAATCAATGTGTTTTTGAAATTTCAAAATGAGCTTTATTTAGATTTAGAAAAAAGAAGGGGGGGGGGGGGCTGGGGGAAGTATTCGCAGACAAATAAGTAAATAAATCGATAAATGAAGGATTAACTATATTAATAGTTATCGTCATGAAAGTGGTCGTTTCTTGCTTTTGAAATACAGAAAAGTTTAAAGTTGATAAAAAAGTAGTCGAAGCATTTTATATATACAGTTGTATGCTTGACTTTGAAAAAAAAGGAAAGAAAAGATGCATTCTAAAGCTTTCACAGTATTTATATAAATCAATTAGTTTCAAAAATTACAAAGTTATTGTTTGTTCAGCAAAAAAAAAAAAAATGCTCTACTTATAATTCATAATAACTATGAAAATCAGAAAAAACACACGTTTTTAAAATAAAAGAAAATCTTTTGAATAGTTAAATCTCCAAGAAAGAATTCTTCTATAACTTTAAACATAAGCGAGAGAATGACACTGCTGAAAGCATGGAAATTTTTAAAATTTCAACTCTAGTAATTAAATCCAATTGATTTCTGAGTATAATCACATACATTCTAGCACAGGAATGTAACTTATAGTTATTGATGTTTTATGTAGTTTTATTTTACTTATTTAACTTGGGAAAAAAAAAAAAACACGTGAAGTGATGACAAATGCAAAAAAAATTGTTCCGGTGTGATACATTAATACATTGAAGTAGATTCCGGAGACAAATTTTCAAGAAATAGAAGACGAAAATGTGATGCAACATTTATTTGTGCTACATATGAGCTCACATGAGTTGATAGCATCAACTCATCGACCGATCATCGGCCGTTCATCGAAATCCGATCAAACTTTGAGCGGCCGATGATCGGATTCCGATGAGTTTTCATCGGAAATTGCTCCAATATGTCTCATCGGCAATAGTAGAATCCGATCATCGAAATCCGATGAATTTTGCTCCCTATACCGATGAGATTTGGAGCAATATACGAGCAGTGCTGTTCCGAGGTGATGAATTTTGGATGAAAATGCGATGAGAAGTAGTAACAACTGCGATATAGGGACAAGCAGGAGGAAAAAAAAATAACAGTGGGAAGTTGATCCGCCATCTTGGATGATCACGTGACCCTTCCGCCATCTTGAAAACTTTCAGGATGGTGTATTTTCGGATGACGTCATTTGGGACAATTATTTAATGTATTTTAATTTTCATTAATAACTTGTTTATTTAATTTCTAATTTAACAACTTTTGATGAACGTGATTCATGAGTTCGATCTAAGTCGCTTTAACCGGGAATCGAACCCTAGACCCCCGGAATACGAGATTCATATGCTAACCACTAGACAAGCAATGTTCTCTCCGAGGAGGAAAATAATGTATTAAATGGAAAATTATTTGTGGCGCCATCTATCGGGGGGCAAGGCCATGATAGATTTCTGAAAGAAAAGGGAGAATTTTATTCAGTGAATATACTTGTGGCGCCAGCTAGTGAAGAGTCGGAGTGGATCATTTTGCCCGCAAACCGAGTCGGAGTCGGTAATTTTGGGAGTCAAATTGAACGGAGTGGAATTGTTTTGGAGATAGAGAGAAATCATTCAAGAGTCGGAGTCTCATTTTGTTCGCAATTCCAGTGAGGTAATCGGGGTTGGAATCGTGGAGTTAAAGTTGAATTGATTTTGTAGCAAATCGGAGTAAACCTTTCCAAAATCCAGGAGTCGGATTCGGAGTCAAAGTCTCAGTCATTTTTCCTCCGATTCTCAACCTTGAATGTTGATCCGTATAGCCTTACGTTTGATCAATAGTCGGATATTCGAATAATAAAACTTATCCTATTTTAACAGTTGGGAGATTTCCAAAAATTTTAGATTGGGAAAATTTTTATCAGAAAATTTAAACGACCTACTTTTTTTAAGATGAAATGTAACTCGGCAAATTTTCATCGGAACATTTGATCGTTACGATCTTTTTTTCCGATGAAATGTAGCTCGTCAAATTTTCTTCGGAAAATTTGATCGTTACGATCTCTTTTTCCGATGAAATGCAGCTCGGCAAAATTTTATCGGAAAATTTGATCGTTACGATCTCTTTTTTTCCGATGAACTGCATCTCGGCAAATTTTCATCGGAAAATTTGATCATTACGATCTCTTTTTCCGATGAAATGCAGCTCGGCAAATTTTCGTTGGAAAATTTGATCGTAAGGATATAGTTTTCCGATAAAAAACAGCTCATCGAAAACCGTTCTCGGATTCTGATCGCAAAGATATCAGCGTGTATTACGCGATGAGTTTAGGAGGAGTCGATGATCGGCCGAGCAAAATCCGATGAGCTGATGCTACTTGGGATAGGCTACACAATCGCCCCGAAAAAGTCCAAAAGTGCAAAAAATCGACCTTTTTTGAACATTTTTTTTAATGAAAGATAAAATTTATATTTTTGAAATTGCTTATAGGTGTAAATGTCAACTCTAGGTAACATTAATATCTCCTAGAAGTTTTAGTACAATAGAGTAATTACTTTAAATTTTCCAAAAACCACAAATAAACCAAAAATCGACGTTTTTCTTCCATTTTCACTCTCTTGCAAAACCAAAATAGGTTTAGTGCACGCAATATAAATAGTTTAAACGCAGAATCTGAACTTATTTTTTAGCTATATAGCTTATTTCTTGTATAGATAACACATAACATTACAATTAAGAACGTTTGCTATACATCACTATAGTCGTGTTTTATACAATAATGGTCCAGTTAAGAAGCACCCAACTAGAACAAATAATTTTTTTACCAGTAAAACTTTTCAATGGGGTTGTTTCCTTCAGTCAAAAATAGTACCTTTTGTCACAGAAATTGATAGAATAAAGAAAGAAGAAAAAAAAAAAAAAAACATGGAACCAGAAAATATTTCCTTTTTCCCAACTGTTATTTTTTAATTAATTTTTTAAAATTTCCGATTTTTCAAACGAGGCGTGGTCTTTATTACGTCACAAATGATGCTCTTTGGAGTAAGGCCCCTATATATACGAGCCGACGCATCAGCTTAAGTTCAGCCATTTTGGGTCGGAGCGCGTGCTTGTGTGGTTATCTTTTCTGTAAAGTTATCGCGTTTGTTGAGTTCTCACTGGGAACACTTATTAGCGGCACATGAATTATTTATTAAATAATACATTATTTTTGGCTAATTTGGCAAAATCCGAAATTTTTCTTTGGTAACACTTTTTCTGCAACAGTGAAAAATCCGGTCCAAATTGGCTAAACTGAAGCTGATGCGTCAGCTATCTATATAGCGGCTCTACTTTGGAGCATCTTTCTACCAAATTTCCACGTTATGATAATCATGAAGCGAGTTAAATATTGCCCTCTACATTTGTTATCATCCATATTGTTGCCAATACACGTGAGTAAAGATGCGAAGTAAATATTTTGCTCTGTGAGTGACAAACCTGAATGGCATTTCATCATCAGGAATCATCATCTGTCATCAAACAGAAGCGTAAACAATTAGATCACACTGATTTAAGTATTTTTTAAAAAATATTAAACTTAAAAAATTATTTAAAAAATGGTCAGATCCTATGTTTTTAAACATGCTCTTTCAGAAAAAAAAAAGTTTAAAATTTTGGAAACGACCCCATTATAAAATTCTGTACCCAACTTTCCTTTATGCGAGTCGAATTAACTTGACTTAACTTGCAAACAGGGCCACTTTTTTTAGGGTGGGTCGAAAATAATTTATTTTCAAATTTCAAAACGTACTGGTGATTTTATTTTCAAGTGAAATAGCATTTTATTAGAACTTCTGTAGATTATCATTATACTGTGATAATCGGCTCAAAATACACAGGACATAAAACAGTTCCGCGCGGAGAAGCTGAAATGATACTGTACAACACTGTAAAAACGATTCAGAAACGTTCCTGGAAAATAATGGGCAGCTGATGTGCCCAATTTCTGCCAGT